>NW_027664708.1:0-166700 GCF_963921795.1 Nannobrachium achirus
ATGGAAAAAAGTGTCCAACAACTAACTATGATGCTGACATGATACTGACCACGATCGGAGCTTTGCAAAGCAATTTCTTATCTTTCCCCATGAGTAATGTTTTATTTTGATTATAAGTATGTTGGTTCTGCCAACACAATCAACTTCACCTCATATCCTACTACCTATTGCATCCCTAGGCTGTAGCATCTAATCACAGGAAAAGACACTCTCTCGGTTGGGAGTAATAATGCTTCGTTTAATATCTGAGAGAACTCATCTCCCTTCGCCCCTCTATGATTACATCTGTTGAATGATGCTGAATTGCAAATCAGACACCTTTGGGTTCGCTTTGTACTGCTTCAAAACACATGCAACACTTCAGTAAATAAGCCAAGCAGAGGTTTCAAACCAAAAAGGGCATGAAATGTACTCGGCTACACACTTCATTGACGTTGAAAATTAAAGTCAAAATGACCCATGTGTTGCACATTCAATTTCACACATTCTGAAGTAGCAAAGTGGCGTTAGTGGGTGGCATTCAAATTAGAATATCCTGTACCCATCATTTTCCAATGCTAGTGTGTGTCAGGCAGTGTTGTATTGGTCGTGACACACACGTACACGCCGTCCCGAATCTTTTTGAGCAGGAGCATGTCCACGCATCTGCTATGGGGTGCTTGGTTAGATCCGTAGCCTAATATTGTTATTTGTAGCTACATCTGCTGGTTTCCCATTCCTTCGACTTTATCCTTTCCTTAATTATAATGACTTGTCTTGTCTTGTAGTAACTGAACAGATTGGATTGGTTTGAGTTTTAGAGCTGTTAAATGACGTTATGATGAACACCAATGCAGAACACGCTTTTAATGTAGGCTACTATAAAATGATATTGAGCGATTTATGGAAGGAATTGTGGTGCTCACCCATTTTTATTCAGGCCCACCCGAAACATTATTTCTGGCCTTGCCACTGCTGTGAAAGCTTGAACACATGGAGTTTGTGTTGTCTTCCGTTGTTTCTTATCATCGTTAGATTTTTCTCCATGAAGGAATGTGACACAAACAAAATTCTCCATTAATTCATGGGGAAATAGCCATTTTGGGGGTGAAGTACTGTATTACCTTTAATTAGCGTGTAGACGCTTCAACCTATAACCTTGGCAGGTCTAAGTAAATGTTATGCTTCCACAAATAGCAGCTGATGAGCTTATCTGTCGGAAGTGATTTGTTGCACATCACCAAAGCCTGCGGGGCTTGGTAACATTTCCAAACGGCAACCCAATAAACTCTGTCCACTGACCTTTTTGCTCTGGTCATTGGCCTTGTTCAACACAACTCAATTATGTCCTGTAATGTCCCGCACAACAAGGCTCTTGCAGTCAGCGCCCTCAAGGCATCACAAGACGGAAATGTCCTATTGTTGTTTTCTATTAAGACAAGGCTATTCACACTGCTGTACACGTCCTATTGGCTATACGTTTTTGTTCATTTCTACGTTCTTTTTTCTGACATGTTTTCACATTCAAGAGTTTGTTCAAAACTCGGTTCTTAAATTGGCTTGCCTGGTTGAATAAAGGTAAAAACAATACAAAAACCTACTGCATTCATACATGAACACAACAGCTAATATATAGACAAGCATTCACATGGCATAGAAATAAAGCCTCATTCATACTCCAAGGTGAGGTGAGTAGCTAGCTACTCACTTTTAGATGAGTAGCTACTCACCTTTTGTCAGTCAGTAAAAACAGAGAGATGTCAAGGTGAGAGGTGAGTTGCTAGTACTCAACCATGATGAGTGACCTAATGGTGTTTCTGACTTTAGAAAACTACACCACGGTGAGTTGCTAAAACTGGAGTACAAATGAGCCTTCACACTGAAGGTACTTTTATGGACAAAGCATGCACGCACACACGCACACACGCGCGCACACACACACACACACACACACACACACACACACACACACACACACACACACACACACACACACACACACACACACACAACCCCGTAATGCAGAATCAGTGAGGGTACATCAGTGAGGTACGTACAAGACTCCATTCATTGACAAATTCTTAATGAGAAAACATATCGTCCTCCACCATCTTGTTATATACTATTCACTTACATTGATTGTCTAATATCATTGAACAAAGAGCTGAGGAATTAATTATACTTTCTCTCGCTGGTTGACTGGCAACATTATTACTCCACCTATTTTATAAAAATTTGCACTTTGTAAAGCGTGACCATAATTGAACCTTTTTCCGTCCACCGGTTACCACATTTGTTTGACATATGGCTTATTTTTTGATTTAATAATTTTCCAATTCATTATTTTCTGTTTACATATTGTATTTCATTATTTTCCATATCTAGTAATGGACAATAGCTGCTCAGTAAGAGACAAAGCTTGAGATTGATAATTCATGCTGAACATACACTCATGTACCCTTGGAGTAGCTTTGTGGGCATAATGCAGCAGATGTGATTATGAAAACAATGCTCTGGGTGACACCTTTTGTTCTTGCACCTTTGTCTGTCTATGTCTATAGTATTTCACATGTTCAAGTATTGATTTAAATGAGTTACAACAGCCTGGAACAGAAGCACAGAGTGAGAGAAATGAACAATATTATAGCAGAATAGTGGTTAGATGTTGCACAACACAACAGTAGGAATCACAAAACAAGACATGCAGCTTAGTGTTCTCATTGAAGGAATGTACATTAGTTGTTTATAACCATCAGTCAGCTTCCTTATATATTTGATTCATATGCACAATACTTCACTTCAGCTATTTCAAAAAAAAAGAAAAAAAAGATCAGAAGAATAATGTTGTCCACATCAATTATAATTCATAAACAAGTGTGGTTGCCGTGACGCGAGTCACACTTGCAAATGAATCCGTCTTACCATTTGAATTTTCCCCATTCAAGTCAATGGGGAAAATGAATTCACTAATAAATGAATGGCCATATATGGAGATATCTGTGTCATCAATATTAAGCCCATATCTTGGAATGCCCATATATGGACATAGCCTACTGTGTCAGTCTCATGTGGTTTATGATGTCAGGCATCTATGATGTTCAGTCATCTCCATATTTGGGAAAGGTTTATTTTTAATTAAAGTCAATGGAGAAAATTAATTCGCGAAATATTTTATTATAAATTAAACTATATAATGTAACAAAATGCACCCCTGCGTGTCCTGATGAAGCCGGTCAATTTGACATATGGCATAAGTCCGTGCCACCAAAACTGTGGGAGTAGCATGGCAAAAAAAAAAAAAATCTGGAAAGATGTAAAGATGGATGGAGATAAAGTCAGACAAGTATTATAGTCTGTTTGCCCTGCAGTAGCCTAGTAAACTAGACTCTTTCTGCAAGGGTAACCACACTAATAAGTCTTGTACATGATTGTACAAGTTTCATTACTTGTTTTCTCTGATCTTAACATTCTGTGTACAATATGTACAATATGTACAATATGAAGGCTGTGTCGGTAGAGAGGCCGTCTGGGAATCTGAAGGTTGCAGCTACACTGTCGTAAGTGTAAATCAGGCCTAAATGTCAGAGTGTTGTTCGGACTTGATGAAACAAATCTGATTACAATCTGCTGGATAGGACAAACATGAGGTTGGGGTTGCCATTGTGATATTGATTGATTACACAATGGCGCTAAAACAATAACACAAAAGGTATGTACTGCAGTTTTGAGGTACTTTTACTTTACTGGAGTAGGTGTATTCACACATTTTCAATACTTTATACTTCTACTCCATTACATCTCAGAGTAGAGGCAAATATTGTACTTTTTGCTCGACTCCAATTATTTGACCCAGCTTTAGTTACAAGTTACTTTCAGATGTAAATAATATTGTATACCTCAGCTATCCAAAACAATGCAATCTGGAAGCTCACAACGCATGGCAACACATTGTGAACTTGTCGACAACTTTGACAACTTTGAGTATACTTTACTTTGATACTATAAGTATATTTTGATGCCAATGCTTTAGTACTTTTACTCAAGGTTTTTGAATACAGGCCTTTTACTTGTACCAGAGTTTTTATATTGCTACTTTTACTAGAGTATAAGAAACATCTGAGTACTTCTTCCACCACTGAGTATACGGTACATTACATCAGTTGTCTGACAAGTGCAGTAGTCATCCGTTTTACGTTGCTCAGAAATCCCAGAAAACACATTATGGGCCTGACACTCTAAGCTGCTATGAACTCACATGAATCCCAGTAGAGCCATTAGCGAGGTGGCCCTTCAATCCTACAAATTGGACTTTCACGCGGGTGGGTCATTTAGGGATTGTATGTACCGGTATGTATGTGCCATGGACCCGCTGGGGACCACGACCACCACACCAGTAAGTGGCCTCTGGAAATGTTTCCCACTGCCCCTGCAAACCTTGTATGTCCAAAACTGTTCGTTTTGATTCAAGCTTAGTGAAAACAGCCGATCTACAATTAAGCACACAACGCCTCGCACCGCCATCCAAACTTGGAGATACAAGGTTTCCACCTGACAACGACGATATACAGTACATTTAATTTTTGTCTAGGTACTATACTCATACTGATACTGTAGTCCTTTTATCAGAGCATTGTTGTCTCCACCAGCCGAAGGCTGAGGGAGAGTATGTTTTCCCCTCCGTCCGTCCGTGCGTCCGTCCGTCCGTGTGTCCGTGTGTCCTCGCAGTTTGTGTGCAGCTAATCTCAGTCGCCGTTGGCCCGATCGCTGCCAAACTGAGCACACACACTCCCTGGATGCCAATCTAGAACCTCTGCCCCACATTTTTCAAATCAGCCTCATGGTGGCGCTATAACAGGCCGATTTGTGTGGCCTGGTTGTTACCAGCTAATCTCCGGCGCCGTTGGCCCGATCGCTGCCAAACTGAGCACACACACTCCCTGGATGCTAATTCAGAACCTCTGCCCCACATTTTTTAAATCAGCCTCATGGTGGCGCTATAACAGGCCGATTTGTGTGGCCTGGTGGAGACCTGTGCTCGGAAGAGCACTGCTTCTAGTTTTGACTGTTTTGCCTCAGATCCTCTTCCAGTAACCAGCTCTCATCTGCCTGTCTGTCTGTCTTCCCAGCTTTGTGTGCCATCACCCAGCTTGGTCTGCATAGTCTTGCCAAACTACAGTGCTGTTTTTATCTGGTGTAAACCAGATCTTTAAAGAGATGATTTTCTGGCGAGACTTTCAAGAGACTTTCAGGCGACCTATTTGCCGATTGGCTGTCCATGTCACATGGTAACCGAGCTAGTTTCATGATTGGGAGCGGCCCTCCAGACGATGGGTGGACATTACTGCATTAGGGCCAATAGCAGGGGACTTTACCTCTCCTCCAGACTATGGAATCCTGGACTGGTAATGAAATATTTTGTCCAGCAGGGAGCACCATTCCTTCACACTTCACAGGCCAGGCCCTGTGGTCACACATTTCTGGACACCAATGTCTGTGTAACATACATGCATTCATACAACTGCGAGTCTGCCGCTGCGTGCTTGATTTGGCTGTACATGCTGACTTGTTCATCAGGAAACATGCTCCCTCGTCGATTGGATTTTACAAAACAGACCCGCGTCGTCACATTGAATCCTGTTTAAGAAGAGCTTAAAACACAACTTTCTAATGTTACATTGATGACGTGAGGAACGCTAAAGTCGTCTTGGTTACATAGTAGGCTATGCGAAAATAACAAAGCTCAGAGTCGCAAATTCAATGATCGCTGCATCAGCACACACAAAACACGGGCGTGAGAGAAGTAAATGAATGAAATGGACATCACGTTTAGCCGATTCAACGATTCCAAAAGTCATACGATTGGAAGTTATTGCTACATGCGGCTACATGCGTCTCATGCTGGTTTTGTTAGGCAACAGCCAGGGTCCAGGGAGTGCACAGAATTTTAGAGAGGCATGGGCTGACATTTCTAAAAGGGCCTTTTCATACGGATAAAAGTTAAGGGCTCAAGCCCCTTTTGCTGTATGTGCGCACGTGCCTGGCGACCAGCGCATCACATTACAGACTTATAATTTCAATCCATTTCTTTGCAAAAACACACTTCTTTTAGAAAACATTTGTATTCTTGTTTCTCCCAGTGTTATGGTTTTTAATGTGTAAATATAGCACTTTATTATGGGGAAAAACGTGTGTAGGCCTATTTTCCTTTTTTAAATCGCTAAAATAGCGCATTTTTGAACACATTTCCTTAACGGTTAACGGTTAATTAACTGATAAGGCCTGACGGTTATCGGTTAAGAAAAAATCTCCATTTGGCCATCCCTAGACATATAGCCTACAGTAAGTTAGAATATTATGAAATATACATGAGAAAGAACACCAACACTAACTTCAACACACCAATACACCAGATTTTAAATTGACTGTGTGTCGATTCTTGTTTTTCTCCATTGCAATTCTGGTTTTGTCGAACATGACTTTAAAGAACAAAACTATCGATTGAATTGTTTTAGCTGGTTAATTTAATTCCTTTTTTTTATTCAACTAATTTCATAACACTTCAATATAAAAACAGCAGGCAGCATTGGCTCAGGAGGTAGAGTGGCCTGGCTCTGTGTCAAAGTGTCCGTGTGTAAGACTCTCTTAAGCCATACAGTTAATATATGCTACAGTAAATGTACATATAGCTTTTGATTGTTGTCTCCACTACCGAAGGCTGTTGCCCCCCTGTTTTTGCCCCTGTGTCCAGCTGTGTGTGTGTGTGTGCGCTTGTGCTTTCTTTGTATGTGTGTGTCTGTCCGTCCGTCCGTCCGTCCTTCCGTCTGTCTGTGAGCAACTAATCTCAATCACAGTTGGACCGATAAACGTGAAACTGTGCACACACTCCTGGTGACCAGAGCAGAGCCTCTGCGACAATATTTATTGTTTACCCATCAACCTGTTATTGCGGGCCCAGGGAGACGATTTCAGCAAAACAACTTTTTTTTAGATATATTAGCCTACTCGTACAGATTTTGTCCAAACATCATGCAAATCAGTAGACATTATCTCTAGTCATGTATCAAGACCTATCTGTCACATTTTTCATATTCCAACCTGACTGGCTAAGACTGGCTTCCAAAGTTGGCAGGAACCTACTGTACATACTGTACAGTATGGTGCTTCTCTGACATAAATGGTGCTTCCTATGTTGCTTTGCTTCCCTGTCATCTATGCCATAGTTTCCGATGGTGCTTCCTGTCTTCCCTTGCATGTCTGCAAGGGATGCTGGAACTGCTTTTTCAACCTGAGAATATGGCCTTCGATTAGTATTTCAAGGCATTTTATCACTAGGGTATACGGTATAAGGGAACATAGTAATTCAGAACAAAAAGAGTTGCATTCGTTTTTATCCAACTACAGCCATGAAAGTCCTACGCACAGCAAAATATGTGTAACCATCTGATAATGTTATGAGTCTAAACTAAACTAAAATTGCATTCATTTCGTTTATCATTTCCTGTCCAGTTCAGTTCTCCTTCTTGTAATCTAACGAGATGTGATAATGCTGGGTCTCTCTGAAGATAGAGCTGTCTCTACATTGTACTCATAAACCCTTGTGTCAACTCTTATTGTCTCCACCAGCCGAAGGCTTGGGGGAGAGTATGTTTTCCCCTTCGTCCGTCCGTCCGTCCGTCCGTCCGTGCGTCCGTGCGTCCGTGCGTCCGTCCGTCCGTCCGTGTGTCCTCGCAGTTTGTGTGCAGCTAATCTCAGTCGCCGTTGGCCCGGTCGCTGCCAAAGTGAGCACACACATTCCCTGGATGCCAATCTAGAACCTCTGCCCTACATTTTTCAAATGGGCCTTTTCTAGCGCCACCTAGTGGCCGATGTTCGCAAAACACATTTCTGTGCACTACTCTTACAGATTTTGTCCAAAAATCCTACAAATCGGTAGGCAGTATCTCGACAGTCATGTGATCGACACAGATCTGTCCGATTTTGCATATTCCTTCCTGATTGGCTAAAAGTGGCTTCCAAAGTTTGTAGGATTGAGAAGTTTTGAACAAAATGCCTCAAATCCCAAACGCAAAGTGCAATTATCATGAAATCGCGCACACACGTTCCCACTAGGCCGAGGAAGAAATGCCACTTAATTTTTTTTAAATCAGCCTCATGGTGGCGCTATAACAGGCCGATTTGTGGTTTTACCTATAACTCCATCGATCAGTTTCAAACTTTGTAAGCGCACTCCCTAGAGGCTAAGGATAAACCTTTGCCCTGCATTTTTCACATCAGCCTTTTATAGCGCCACCTTTGGGCAGACTTATGTAAAACACATTTTTGGATATTACTCCTTGAGATTTTATCCAAAAATCACGCAAATCGGTACACAGTATCTCTATAGTCATGTGATCAAGTCCGATCCGTCTGATATTTCATATTCCATCCTGATTGGCTAATATTAGCTTCCAAAGTTTGCAGGATTGCTCCGTTTTTGAACAAAATGCTTCAAATCATCAACGCAGCTTGCGATTACCGTGACATTTGCCACACATATTCCCACTACGTCAAGGAACAAATGCTACCTTTTTCACATTGGCCTGTTATAGCGCCACCAGCAGGTAGAGTTTAGCAAAACACATTTTTGGAACACAATGCTTCAAATCATGCATGCAGCGTCCGATTTCCATGAAAGATCTATGGTGAAGAACACATGCCACCCTTTTTACATTGGCCTATTATACAGTAGCACCACCGGGACACACAGCCTGGTGGAGACCTGTGCTCGGAAGAGCACTGCTTCTAGTTTGATCTGGGTTCTGTTCTCAAAACATGTCAGTCAGTTCAATGTCACATCTGTGCTGTCACTGCTGTGTACCTAAAGGGAAATGTACATTTTAAATAAATAAAAAAGTTTTGTTTACACTAAAAACTAAGGACCTCAGCATTTAGGTATACCATTCTGCTGACTGTCCGAAATGAATAGCTTTGCCATGCCTTCAAATAACTACATAGTCTATAAAGCTGAGTAAAAAGAATTATAACCTCTAAAGATACAATTAATAGCAGTAGCTGGCATTCTTCTCACCTTGACCATGCAAGGCTAAACCATTTCTCGAATCTTGACGTAAGCAATGTAGTCTGTATTTTTCATTTGTCATTTACAAAAAACACCCCAAAAGCTGATAAAAGTAATCCTGCCCTGCCTGTAACGTTCTCTCTTGGTATACGCCACACGTGCACTCTCTCACTTGTGAAGAATATAGTGAAAGAAGACTCAACTGCAGGGCCGTGCAGAGAGCACCGAGTGGGCAGGTGCTCAAACCTCACAAAAGGGCGATTTTTGGGGTGGTCTTTTTGTGGAGGTCCCTCGTGCCATTTCACACCAGAAATGTAACTAGTACATAGAACTTACCGATAGCATGCATACTGGCCCTCTCAAATAAAGTTGTTTGCAGCTGCAAGGTTCACGAGGTGGGAGGGCACTTGACATCTCTGCATCAGGTTAAACTAAAACTGATTGATGGCAGCCAGCACATTTAAGTTATAATTATGGCTGATTATCATGTGAACCTGTCTATGTGCTTTATAGTATGCACATGAATTTATCTTGACTTAACTTATCACTAAGTCTAAGTAAGTAACTTATCACAGGTGTTATCTATATGACACTGACAGATGGCACCTGCAGGGTAATTATACTTTAAACTCCACTTGTATTTGGACAAACAAAATAAAAAATTGACAGCACTAGCAGATCCTGTTAATGCTCTGAGGTGAGGTGACTGTAGTGTCCAAAGGAGTGTGTAACTAATTGGAGTATTCTTTTTGTGTGGCTACCTTCCTTGGGGTGCTTCCTTGGCTTGATTACACAGCTGGGAAAAAAAACGTAGCTTTGAAAAGTGCGTTGTCAATAAAAGAATAAAGTAAAAGAAAGGAAAAGTCATTATAAAGTCATTATGATGGTTAAGCAATAAGGACACCAGGCTGAAATATTCAAGGCAGCAGCTTATTTCTCCTGTGTAGCTGCTAAGTGGCTAGTAACACATTACATTACACTGAACAAGCCCCAAGGTGTGTGTGTGTGTGTGTGTGTGTGTGTGTGTGTGTGTGTGTGCGTGTGCGTGTGCGTGTGCGTGCGCGTGCGTGCGTGCGTGCGTGTGTTTTAATTTGAGCATTTACATTTATTTTATGAGTGAGTCAGCTGCTGTTTGGACGTCAGCGAGCAGGAGACAGGAAACTGTGTGTGTGTGTGTGTGTGTGTGTGTGTGTGTGTGTGTGTGTGTGTGTGTGTGTGTGTGTGATTTGTTTTGCAAAACATATTTTTTTGTTGCGACCGTCAGGGAGCAGTTTACTATGAAAACCTCCACCGGCCGTCCGTCGGTCGGTCGGTCGGTCGGTCGGTCGGTCGGTCGGTCGGTCGGTCGGTCGGTCACACGTCACACGTCACACCTTTGCCCTGCTCATATCTCCGCATCAGTATATAGGGCTTGTTTGTTTATTGTATGACATCACGCCACATCATCAGCTGTGGACTCTGTGATGTAATCGTATCGCATCAGTATATAGGGCTATCAGTATATAGGCCTAATTTATTATCATCCTTTCATATTTTACATTTCCCTTGATGTTGAAATGTATTCTCAACATTCACTGTAGCATTCAGTAAAGAAACTGGACTTAGGAAAATGTACTATAAATAAAAAATGTTTCACATATATATATATACTAGCCCTTACCCGTTCAAAGATATGAGCTCCGAAATGATGTGCAGTGTGTGGGTTATGGGATGTACACTGTGCACTGTGCACACAGTATACAGTATGAGGGATGGAAAGTAACTTTAACTGGTGCTTGCATGATAATATGTAGGAGCATCAATGTAAGAAATACCCGTTTTGTTTAATGGCTACAGAGATACTGTGTACCGATCTGCATGATTTTTGGACAAAATCTGTAACAGGGCCAGACAACCGACCCCCAGCCCGCCACCCGCCTGCACGCACGCACGCGCACACACACACACACACACACACACACACACACACACACACACACACACACACACACACACACACACACACAAACACACACACACACACACACACACACACACACACACACACACACACACACACACACACACACACAGCTGGTTAAACATGTTGCCTCATGCTAGATGCAGAATAGACATGCCTCAAGCTAGATGCAGAATAGATATAGATACACCATAAAAGTGCTAATATACAGCATATGATTTGTGAAAGTGACAAACGGGCTTCACAGTTATGTCAGGTGTGTTCATATGCTAATGGTGATGCGATTTCAGATCAATTGCTCCAGCCACTGAGGAGAAACGCTGTGACAGACACTCAGACAGACAGACAGACAGACAGACAGACAGACAGACAGACAGACAGACACTCACTCAGACAGACATTCGTAAAATTATATGTTTGATATATATATATATATATATATATATATATATATATATATAAAATAAAATACACTATTTACATTAAGCGGTGAAGTGAAGGAGTGTGTGTGTGTGTGTGTGTGTGTGTGTGTGTGTGTGTGTGTGTGTGTGTGTGTGTGTGTGTGTGTGTGTGTGTGTGTGCGTGCGTGTGTGATACATCTCCACCCAAACCATTATCTCATGCATTATAATAATAATTTGTATGATTATTATTATTATTACCCTTATTATTATTATTATTATTACCCGTAGTAGTAGTAGTAGTAGTAGTAGTAGTAGTATTTTGGGTTACGGAAATATTTTATGTGTCTCTGTGTTAATCTTATAGTGAGTTCTCTATTCATTCCATGCATGGTGTGGTAATGACATACAGTATGTAGGTACAGTAGTAATGCATGGTGTGGTAATGACATACAGTGTGTAGGTACAGTAGTAATGCATGCTGTGGTAATGACATACAGTATGTAGGTACAGTAGTAATGCATGGTGTGGTAATGACATACAGTATGTAGGTACAGTAATGCATGTTGTGGTAATGACATACAGTATGTAGGTACAGTAGTAATGCATAATGACATACAGTATGTAGGTACAGTAGTAATGCATGGTGTGGTAATGACATACAGTGTGTAGGTACAGTAGTAATGCATGCTGTGGTAATGACATACAGTATGTAGGTACTATTATTAGATAAATTATTAAAGATAAATATGGATCTCTAAATCCATAGTTAAAATAAGACAAAGAGCCAAAGGACGTATCTTTAGATTGTTGTATTGAAGAGAGACAGACAAGGTAGACAAAGCAGTGCGCATATCATCCTAGTGGTATGCTCGATAATCTCTCCCCACCCTAACGGCAGGACAGAGGATTCTCCCTCTCCCAAAATGGAAGTTTAACATGTATATAAAGAGTACAGTTATGACAGTAAGAAGTCGTGGAACTTATTCATTTGTTCCCATATCATAACAAGGAAGTAGTAGGAACTCATTGATTTGTTCCTATATCATAACAAGGAAATAACAGGAAGAAAGTGCCACGTAGTGCTGGTTATTTTCCACCACTCGTGACTTATATCATAGTATCACAGTATATCAAAACATGATTCTATTCAGGGCATTCAAAGTTATTATGACCTTTAATCAGTTTGCCTGAACCTACAGTATGCGACCAAATTGTGGTCTCTTATATACTGTACGTTCAGTTCATATTATGTCTTATATGGTCATATGAGACTCAAACACAAACATAGAATTATGTATAATAATTCATATCTAACAGGTACAGTAGTAATGCATGGTGTGGTAATGACATACAGTATGTAGGTACAGTAGTAATGCATGGTGTGGTAATGACATACAGTATGTAGGTACAGTAGTAATGCATGGTGTGGTAATGACATACAGTATGTAGGTACAGTAGTAATGCATGGTGTGGTAATGACATACAGTATGAAGGTACAGTAATGCATGGTGTGGTAATGACATACAGTATGTAGGTACAGTAGTAATGCATGGTGTGGTAATGACATACAGTATGTAGGTACAGTAATGCATGGTGTGGTAATGACATACAGTATGTAGGTACAGTAGTAATGCATGGTGTGGTAATGACATACAGTATGTAGGTACAGTAGTAATGCATGGTGTGGTAATGACATACAGTATGTAGGTACAGTAATGCATGGTGTGGTAATGACATACAGTATGTAGGTACAGTAGTAATGCATGGTGTGGTAATGACATACAGTATGTAGGTACAGTAGTAATGCATGGTGTGGTAATGACATACAGTATGTAGGTACAGTAATGCATGGTGTGGTAATGACATACAGTATGTAGGTACAGTACTGTATGCTTGTCCTTGGATGAGCAGGTGCAGATGACAGTGAGCCAGCATGGTGATTGTGATGATAACAGTCAATTCAGAGGAGAGTCCTGGAACAGGCACAGATGGAGCAGCGTTTAGAGGACTAACCCTTGACCTTCTGCTGCCCTAGGCTATCTCTCAGCAGTCCTCCCAGTGGGCACGGAGACAGTAACGGCTGGCTGCGTGCCCACATGCCACACATTTCAGCCTGCATAACAGAAGCAGAGAGATAAGTGAGAGGGATTGAGAATACTGAGGCGAACACAAATGCAGTGCAAAAATATTGAATAGTTTGGCTTGGGGAGGATGTTGTTATGTTTAATGAATCCTTCAGTTTGTGGTTGTGGTCCAAAGGTTTAGTTGGTGTCACAAAAGAACATTCAACATTTAGTTTTTCAAAGAATTGTTTGGCTTTATGTGACTGGCTACAGTGACTTTACATAGTTGGAGAGCCACCTTTAACTCTAACTGCCCCCAAACATAAACATCACTCATTGGTCTATTGGGTAGGATACTTTTGCCCCTTTTAATTTGCATACAATTGCTTGAATTAGCAATACTAGCCCTTACCCGTTCAAAGATATGAGCTCCGAAATGATGTGCAGTGTGTGGATTATGGGATGTGCACTGTGCACACAGTATATGAGGGATGGAAAGTAACTTTAACTGGTGCTTGCATGCTAATATGTAGGAGCATCAATGTAAGAAATACCCGTTCCATTTAACGGCTACAGAGATACTGTGTACCGATCTGCATGATTTTGGACAACATCTGTAACAGGGCCAGAACCGACCCCCCCCCCCCCCCCCCCCCCCCCCCCGCCCGCCCGCCCGCCTGCACACACACACACACTCCCCCCCCCCCCCCCCCGTGGGTGTGTGTGTGTGTGTGTGTGTGTGTGTGGGTTTGTGTGTGATTGTGCATGGCCTGAACAACAGCGCCCCTCCCTTAACATGTGTGGTCACAAAAGGTACTGTAGGCTAAATAGATATAGATACACCATAAAAATGCAATTATACAGCATACGATTTGTGAAAGTGACAAACGGGCTTCACAGTTATGTCAGGTGTGTTCATATGCTGATGGTGATGCGATTTCAGATCAATTGCTCCAGCCACTGAGGAGAAACGCGGTTTCAGACAGACAGACAGACACTCAGACAGACAGACAGACATTCGGAAAATTATATGTTAGATTGGCCTTTTAACCAGATTATAGCCACTAGGGGGGCAGCCCTACTGTGTGCATTCTGCAGGAAGCTTGATTGAATGAATATTCTATTGACAAACACTCAACATTTGGACAAACAGCAGTGCAACAAACGCATACAAAAAAGATCTGTTCAACTAGACTAGAGCACATACCCTCATTCATATCAACAGGGCTGCACGATTAGCAAGGAGATGCTGACAGTGGTTTTCAGAGTAGGGTCCAAGGAGCCCTCATGGGTCTGTGATTGGGTTCCAGCCATCCCTGACAAAGTTATAAAAAAACTAAAATATATTAAACCAAAACATTTAAATATAGTATCCGTTTCATTACACCTTCATTTGAAATGGGGATCCATGGCCTGCATTACTTGACTTCATCCTCTTTGCCCCCTTGAGAGCATAGGCCATCCACCATGGATCTGTCTGTTCTGCAAAATAGTTTTTGTTTGTGGTACCAAGGGATCCGTGGCCTATAAGGAGTTTGGGGTCCAATGGTTTGAAAACCCCTATTGACTGCAACAGAACAGGTAGTGCTAAATAGATCAGCAGTGAAATTAGATTAACTAATAAACAGATACTCTAAAGCCAAAAGATTTATAAAAATGACAGGGGCTATTCCATATTCGACTTAGTTGGACACTTAGCTTCCCGGTGAGCAGCTCCTTTGCTGTTTATATACACAGTTTAACTTCACTGCTCATGGCAGGGTGGATCAGTACATTCACAGCCACATTCCGTGCTGGACGGCCATAATGTGTCAAAAATACAGATTTTATAGTTAGGTAAAAATAGCCGTTGCTTTCAATGGCAGAGTCCAGCATTTTATTATCCTAACCTTGTTTGGTAAGTTAACTCACACCACATCTAAAAAACAAATCAACTAGCTTTGTTTTAACTCTTAAATGTCTTCCACAAATCTACCTGCCTGCCAACATGCTTTCTGGGCAAACAGCCAGTGGTTACAACACATATTCAAACTCTATGCACATCAGCTGCAACATCATGTATATTGTTTAAGGTGAATGTTCTGCCTGTTGCCCCACTTGAAATAAATGGCCAATTTTGTGTGGGCAGACTGGGCACAGATAGAAAAATCACACCTGTGTGAACTGAGCGCCGGTGGAGGCTGTGCTCCGCTGGGTGAGTGGAGCAGCCCCGCAGGGGTTGAGGTTTATGGGTAAAATACATCCATTGCAAGGTTGCTCAACAGTGGCACTTGAAGGTACTGTGTATGTCACCCAGGCATTAGTGTATGTGTGTGTGTGTGTGTGTGTGTGTGTGTGTGTGTGTGTGTGTGTGTGTGTGTGTGTGTGTGTGTGTGTGTGTGTACCTGGCCTGCTCAACAGCGCCCCTCCCTTAACGTGTGTGAGTCTGTGTGGTCAGTTTAGGTATTGTCATGATACGCATCCACACCACCCACCCACCATCCACACGGCCACAAACTGACATACCCATTCAGAGAGCGGCTCACCACCGCTCAAAAATCTCTCACAGAACTGTCATTTTTCTGCATTTGGACGTGACGAGGCACAATGAGTGATTTTATTTAGCTTACACCTGACTTCTTTCTTATTGAACTCTACCAATTTCCAATTATACAATCAAACATCCACACCACCCAGAAGCACTGGATTTAATTTTGCAGTTGCAAAAAATAATTACATTTCTTTGTAATAAAAAGTTAAATAAATGCAAATGAGGTGGAAAAATCTATTGACCCTTTAACAGTGTGAGAGGCACAAGAAAAAAGAAAGGGCAAGCATTTCATTAATTTAAAAACGTAAAGAGATTAGAATACATTTATTGGAAATAGGTCCAGGCTTTATTTGCCCTGGATGAAGGGAGTGATAAATGGCCATAGAGGGCGATAACTTGTAACCCTCGTAAAAATATTTGAACAGACTTTGGATTTCTTTGTCCTCCTTTTGAGTGTTAAACTTGAAAGGTCCTGCACACTCTGTCTTCCCATACAGAAGTTGTTTTATTGAATACAGAATGACCTTCATCAGGTATTCAGGCAGGGGCGTCATTTGGGCCACTAGTATTTCTGAGCATTTAGGGAAAAAAAGTAAGTCTCTAGCCCATTCCTGTCAAGAGTTATGATTTTTTAAAGAATTAACCAACTGCTCACTGTTGGAGTCTAGGTTTCACTCAGAGACCAGCTGGCGACAATATTGAGTTGATTGATTGGAATGTTAAGTGATCAGCTCTCTCTCTCTCTGGTTGTCTGGCTATGAATATACCTGTACATACCTGTAATATCTGAACTGTACTCAAAGATTACACATATTAGGCTTGAAAATTAATGATGTTAAGAAAATAAATTATTTTTTTGTTAGACTGTTGTGTGGGGAATAAACACCCGAAACTGAAATAAAAAAACACCCAAAACCGGATAAAACACGAAATCTTTCACTCGCGTCGACAAACTCCATTCCTTGTGTAGCACCCAGCCATGAACCAGCGACAACAGCCCTGCTAATCGGGCTCAGCCCTATTAGCACGACTGGTTGTGTGTTGGACTGGCGAGTGGGAGTCCCGGGTTCAATCCCCGCTTCCGCGTATCACTACACTTGTAACACCCTAGATATTGGTCAAATTACGCCTCTGTATTCAGGTAGAGAAACCCGATGAGTTCAGTTGGACTGAGACGTCATTCTGTATTCAATAAAACTACTTTTGTACTTTTTCAATAAAAATACTATTGTAAGTGAATCTTTTCATATTGATTTTGTTCCTACGCACCTTTTCTTGTAAGTTGGTGTGCAAGTGGACTCTTTCTATTGAGTGTGAACCTTTTTCTTTTTTTTTTTATAGTCGAGTGCAGAGACAGACAAGAGAAACCAGAGTTGGATAAAAAATCGCAACTCACAAGGAGCATGTGGCCAGTGGACTATGGTTGAGCTGCCAAAGCAATAATTTAATAGTAAGATTACTGTCAACATGGAACTCCCCCCCAGCCTGGGGAACAAAATGTTTGTCCCGCTGTGTTGGCTCAGGGCACAGCTGCTGCTGGTTGCTGCAGCATTTTTTTGTGCCTATCTATCTGTCTATCTATCTGCAGTACTGTATACTGTATATTGCATGTGGAAATTATTGAATTCACATCAAAGAAAACTGATACAAATGTGCAGTTGCATTACCACAGTATATGGTTGTTTGTTCTTCTTGACTGGAACTTTTCCCTCAACATATACTGCAGCCAACATATCTGTGTTGAGTCTGGACTTTGCACGGCATTTGACATTTATCCCATTGACTGAAGGAGAGTATACTTCAGCCTCCTGTGTGCACTCGGCTGGCGCTTCTGTTCCTGCTGTCTCTTTCGATTAAAGGACTGTGCCTTTAATTGGCCATAAGCCAGGGGTCTCACCATATGGGCCATCCTTTGTCGCGGGGTGGTGCCTTGGGTGCCTCAGTGACCAAGGGAGTTATATGCCAGTAGGTGTGCAGACACCTGGCAGGGCTTTTCATGCTGGACACTGACAGGTCAAAAGGGAAGAGGTGAGACAAATTGGTCCACCTCGCCCCGGAGGATAAATACTCAAGGTTGGCGTAGGGGAAACACCCCTACCTGGAAAAAAGTATGTTACAGAAACATCTTTGACAACTCAAAACCAACTCGACCTGGGAAAGGAAGGGCTCTCATGACGCCAAGCAGTGATAGCCGAAAGGAAGCTATAAGGTCGACTCCCCTCCTAACCAGAATCTGGTTGGTCCCTGACTGACCAACCAGCAGGCTCTATCTGCCTTGTCCGGCCCTGGTTCCGCCTTTTTTATGTTGAATTTGCAAAAACATACTTTTTTGAGAAATAAAAATATTTAAAAACATACTGAGTCACTATACAGTACTGCCTCTGAGCAGCTCCATTTTACTGAAACCAAGTTTGAAATTAGAATTGAACACACAGAATAACAATACGAAGCAAATTAATAAAAATGGTAGTGGATGGAGTGTCCCACCGAGTGTCCCACCAAGACACAGCAACCAATGGGTGTGAAGCGGGACGGGACGATGGGCGGGACTTGACAAAGGGTGAATTGCCACATGGAACATCAGGACAATGTACGAATTGAGGAAAACAGTCAAAGTAGCACAGGTGATGACTACAACATCTCTCTCCTGGGCTTGTGTGAGACAAGGCGGCTACAAGCAAGGCAACTGAGAATGACATCTGGAGAGACGTGTTCTACGCCGGTCACACAGAAGAAGGTGCTGGCTCAGGAGGAACAATGTTCTCTCATTGGTTGGGAACCGGTGAACTCACAGTCACACATCAATCACCGTCAAGTTTGGCACTACAAAGGACACTATCAGACTATCCATCATTCAGTGCTACGCTCTGCAAACGACTCAGAAGATGAGAAGAAAGACGATTTATATGAACAACTGCAGGCTGTATTGGACAGACAGAGAGAAAGACATCACTATTCTCATGAGTGAATCAAAGCCAAGATATAAGCCGACAAAACACAGGCATCATGGAGTGTTGTATTTGTACAGAGCCTGACTGTACAAACCAAGCTAACAAAAGCTCATTACATGAACTCATCTACAATTTATCTGATCTGCACAAAATGAAGTGTTAAACAACAATGTATTGATGGGGGAGTGAACTTTCCATGCTTCTGCCTGTCTCAATTAGTTTGCAATGCAGCTGCAATATTAATGAGGTGGGAGGGCACTTGACATCACTGCATTAGGTGAAAAGTTAAAGGAATATTTCAAAGATTATAAAAAAAAAACACTTTGGTAATTTTATCGTCTAGGACAGTTGAATTGCTTGTTTCAGTATTTAGATATTTGATATTCATATCTCCACATTTGCCACCATTTCCCCCATTCCTATACAAACTTATTGTAACTTTAAACTCCATTTTAACCATAATAGATTCAATGAAAACACTTGTCCTTTGTTCTAGTGACGCATGACACCCTCCGAATATGTGAAAAAATATATAATTTGAAAGTGAAATATCGCTTTATACTAAAACTGGCAACTCATTTTAATTATTATAATATAATATGAATAATAATTACCCCTATCGTTAAATCGGTCCACGAAGCCGAGGTCCTAGGGCTGGTGTACACGACAAATTTCCAAACCCCGCTGTGTGTTCCCTGGGGGCGTGAAAAATAAGGGGGTGGGCTCTACATGTCCTCTGGGACCCCATCTACGTATGGACACCACTTGTTCGCCCATCCGTCTTACGGATGCTTTTTTATTCCATTTTATTTGTTTTAGGGTCCTATCTTGCAGTTCAAGCCTATTTCCACAGGGTGGCAGGCTACTTTCCCAACCTACTGGAGGTGAACATGCAGGGGCGTCAATTGGGTATGGCAAGCTATGGCAGCTGCCATACCTTGGCTACAGGGGGGAAATAATTAAATGTACTTTTCATCGTGCCTGTTGCTAAGGTATGGCAACATGATTGGTGTCTTGCAAGACACCAGTCATGTTGCCATACCTTAGCCTTTCCTGAACTGACGCCGCTGTGAACATGTGTACACAGCCAGCATATTACTCAATGCCAAACTTTGCACACACACTCCTTGCCTGCCAATCCACAACCTCCACCCCTCCAGGGACCCCCAGGGCTTATCTCCCGATTAGGACACTTTCCAGCATAGTGACATGCAGAACAAACTGTCCATATAGTATGGTTTACATAAAAGTCAGTTGTCTTTCACACACACACACACACACACACACACACACACACACACACACACACACACACACACACACACACATATATATATATATATACACATATATATATATATATATATATATATATATATATATATATATATATATATATATATATATATATATATATATATTTCATTTATTTATTTCATAAATATTTTTCATCACAATTGGGTTTGTGGGGAGCCATCCCTGCTTCAAGCTGTCACAGCACGGCACCAACACTTCAAACTAGTTAAAAAACCCAATACAGCAGATCTACAAGCACCTCACAGATCTACAAGCACCTCGCACATGCCAGGGACAGAGTAGGTTGGCCTGCATAAGCCTTGCTGTCAACACACTATACTACACCACTCAGGCCACCAAGCCAGGTGTGGTCAATTAGTGCCTTCTTTTGATCAGTGGCTTCTGCTTGATGAGTGGCACCAGTCTGTCTTTGTTCCCTGGTCAGTCAAGTTCACTGGGAGAGAATGTTTCAGATCAGTGCAAGTGTATTTGTTTTCCATTTGGACTTACTGTGTTTTGTAGGTACAGTATGCGTGCGACTAACTAATATTTCTGATAATTCCAATTTGTTTGTTGTTTAATTAGCCGGATTGTGAATGCCCTGCATTTTTCTTTCATCTTTAGAACCACACGTGTGTAACAAAACAGAGTGGTGATCATTTGGTGTGGGTGAAGAGAAGAAAAACATTTCATTAAAGGAGTAGTTCACCCCCAAAGTGACTATTTTTCTATTGAACTCAAGTCTCCATGGCGTGAGTAATACATTGAAAAAATAAGTCATTTTGGGGGTGAACTACTCCTTGAATGTCAGTTTTGTGGTGTTTTGACTGGACACCCTGAACATATTGCCAGATAGATAGACAGACAGACAGACAGACAGACAGACAGACAGACAGAGAATTGTAGGCCTTGCATTTATTTGACTTGGTTCCAACAGATGGCGAAAATAGCTAATCTTCAAGCTCACAATGCCTCACTGTTTGGACAAAGAGTTGAGGCGTTACATTTTGTAAAACACGGCCTTGTGAAAATAGCAGATCTACATGCTCACAACACCTCACAACGCAGGGCGGCGTGAGCATGTAGATCTGATATTTTCACAATTTCTGCCCCTAATATTTAATTTATCATTTTAAAAGTATTAAAAAGTCCTTAAATTGTCTCTTTAGAAATGTGCAGATAGCCTCTGTATACTGTTGAGTGGAAAAACAATGTTTCACATTAAGCTAAACATTTGGGACCACCCAAGATCATTTGGAGACCCCTCTAGGGGTCCCATAGTTGAACCACTGACTTATAAGGGGAGTATGGAGACCCCTCTAGGGGTCCCATAGTTGAACCACTGACTTATAAGGGGAGTATATGAGGCTGGATCCGTCTGGAACACTGCACTAGGCTCTCGCCAGCTCTGTAGCTCTCCACACTTGAACAGTTGTGTCCTTAAATTCAATTATAATAATTAACCCCTGTATATACGGGCAATAGTTTTACATGACTTTGTGTACACAGCCAATAGTTTTACATGAACATGTCTAGGCTTTAGTACTGTACTGCCTCGTATAGCCCAACAGAGCCCAGCACAGAACAGCACAGCCCACCAGAGCCCAATACAGCCCCCCAGAGCCCAACAGAGTCCAGCAAACCTAAGTCCAGCCCAGCCGAGTAGGAGTATAGACCGGGGAAAGGGGGTAGTTAGATGACTCCACCAGGCCATTACTGTCCAGATCTGGCTTGAATAGGCCAGACTAGGGTAGACAGGACTGCACCAGACAACACCAGGCTGCTCCAGCCTGGTGGGACACTCAGAGACTTTGTAAACGCCTGTGTACATTTCCCATAGATTCTATGGGACTTGAACACTTGCTCCTGCCCTTCGTGTACACAATCTGTGCCGTGTCCCCTCAGAGGGACATTGTGGGCCCCCCGACCTCACTTTGAGGACCGACCATGGACCACTTGATAAGCCCACAGTGTCCCTCTGAGGGTCCCCGACCTCACTTTGAGAACCGACCATGGACCACTTGATAAGCCCACAGTGTCCCTCTGAGGGTTCATGTAAAACTACTGGTGACTTTGTACATGCCTGTGTACATTTCCCATAGATTCTATGGGACTTGAACACTTGCTCCTGCCCTTCGTGTACACGGTCTGTGCCGTGTCCCCTCAGAGGGACACTGTGGGCCCCCGACCTCACTTTGAGAACCGACCATGGACCACTTGATAAGCACAGTGTCCCTCTGAGGGTCCCCCGACCTCACTTTGAGGACCGACCATGGACCACTTGATAAGCCCACAGTGTCCCTCTGAGGGTCCCCGACCTCACTTTGAGAACCGACCATGGACCACTTGATAAGCCCACAGTGTCCCTCTGAGGGTTCATGTAAAACTACTGGTGACTTTGTACATGCCTGTGTACATTTCCCATAGATTCTATGGGACTTGAACACTTGCTCCTGCCCTTCGTGTACACGGTCTGTGCCGTGTCCCCTCAGAGGGACACTGTGGGCCCCCCGACCTCACTTTGAGAACCGGCCATGGACCACTTGATAAGCCCACAGTGTCCCTCTGAGGGTTCATGTAAAACTTAAAACTAATGCCCGTGTACACAGTGGTTAATCGCATGTGCAAGGATCTACAGAGCTGGCTGGAGCAGCCTGGTGGAGTCTGGTGCAGTCCTGTCTACCCTGGTCTGGCCTATTCAAGCCAGATCTGGACAGTAATGGCCTGGTGGAGTCATCTAACTACCCCCTTTCCCCGGTCTATACTCCTACTCGGCAGGACTGGGCTGGACTTAGGTTTGCTGGACTCTGTTGGGCTCTGGGGGGCTGTATTGGGCTCTGGTGGGCTGTGCTGTTCTGTGCTGGGCTCTGTTGGGCTATACGAGGCAGTACAGTACTAAAGCCTAGACATGTTCATGTAAAACTATTGGCCGTGTACACAAAGTCATGTAAAACTATTGCCTGTGTACACAGTGGCTTTTTCCTTGACCTTTCGAGTTAGGAGTGTCGTAGAGACACGAGACCGGGTTTGTTGGATTCAGCGTCAAAAAGTAAGTCAGAATAAGTGTCTTTTATCCGAAAGAATGTGTAATCGTGTTGGTGGCGTGCAAATTTCGTGTCTTTTTCGCAATCATAAAGGGTTCAAAGTGTCGGAGAGACACGAAACCCATTCCATCGGATCAGGCATCCTTCAAATATGAAAAGTGTTTCCTGCGTAAAACAAACAGATTTTTTTAGATTTTTTTATTGATTTTAAGGACAAAAATCCGGGTTTCGGTGTCTTTTTCGCAATCGTAAAGGGTCATGAGAACCTAAGTCCAGCCCAGCCGAGTAGGAGTATAGACCGGGGAAAGGGGGTAGTTAGATGACTCCACCAGGCCATTACTGTCCAGATCTGGCTTGAATAGGCCAGACTAGGGTAGACAGGACTGCACCAGACAACACCAGGCTGCTCCAGCCTGGTGGGACACTCAGAGACTTTGTAAACGCCTGTGTACATTTCCCATAGATTCTATGGGACTTGAACACTTGCTCCTGCCCTTCGTGTACACAATCTGTGCCGTGTCCCCTCAGAGGGACATTGTGGGCCCCCCGACCTCACTTTGAGAACCGGCCATGGACCAGATCGGGCATGCTTCAAATATGAAACGTGTGTCCTGCCTGAAACAAAACATATTTTTTTGATTTTTTTATTCATTTTAAGGACAAAGGGCCTGTTTTGACGCCTAAAACTACCCTTTTCCTTGACCTTTCGAGTTAGGAGTGCCGTGTACACAGGATCTACAGAGCTGGCTGGAGCATGGAGCAGCCTGGTGGAGTCTGGTGCAGTCATCTAACTACCCCCCTTCCCTGGTCTATACTCCTATTGGGCAGGACTGGGCTGGACTTAGGTTTGCTGGAGTCTATTGGGCTCTGGTAGGCTGTATTGGGCTCTGGTGGGCCGTGTTGTGCTGTGATGGGCTCTGTTGGGCTACACGAGACAGTACAGTACTAAAGCCTGAACATGTTCATGTAAAACTATTGGCTGTGTACACAAAGTCATGTGAAACTATTGCCCGTATATACAGGGGTTAATTATTATAATTGAATTTAAGGACACAACTGTTCAAGTGTGGAGAGCTACAGAGCTGGCGAGAGCCTAGTGCAGTGTTCCAGACGGATCCAGCCTCATATACTCCCCTTATAAGTCAGTGGTTCAACTATGGGACCCCTAGAGGGGTCTCCATACTCCCCTTATAAGTCAGTGGTTCAACTATGGGACCCCTAGAGGGGTCTCCAAATGATCTTGGGTGGTCCCAAATGTTTAGCTTAATGTGAAACATTGTTTTTCCACTCAACAGTATACAGAGGCTATCTGCACATTTCTAAAGAGACAATTTAAGGACTTTTTAATACTTTTAAAATGATAAATTAAATATTAGGGGCAGAAATTGTGAAAATATCAGATCTACATGCTCACGCCGCCCTGCGTTGTGAGGTGTTGTGAGCATGTAGATCTGCTATTTTCACAAGGCCGTGTTTTACAAAATGTAACGCCTCAACTCTTTGTCCAAACAGTGAGGCATTGTGAGCTTGAAGATTAGCTATTTTCGCCATCTGTTGGAACCAAGTCAAATAAATGCAAGGCCTACAATTCTCTGTCTGTCTGTCTGTCTGTCTGTCTGTCTGTCTGTCTGTCTATCTGGCAATATCCTCAGGGTGTCCAGTCAAAACACCACAAAACTGACATTCAAGGAGTAGTTCACCCCCAAAATGACTTATTTTTTCAATGTATTACTCACGCCATGGAGACTTGAGTTCAATAGAAAAAAAGTCACTTTGGGGGTGAACTACTCCTTTAATGAAATGTTTTTCTTCTCTTCACCCACACCAAATGATCACCACTCTGTTTTGTTACACACGTGTGGTTCTAAAGATGAAAGAAAAATGCAGGGCATTCACAATCCGGCTAATTAAACAACAAACAAATTGGAATTATCAGAAATATTAGTTAGTCGCACGCATACTGTACCAACAAAACACAGTAAGTCCAAATGGAAAACAAATACACTTGCACTGATCTGAAACATTCTCTCCCAGTGAACTTGACTGACCAGGGAACAAAGACAGACTGGTGCCACTCATCAAGCAGAAGCCACTGATCAAAAGAAGGCACTAATTGACCACACCTGGCTTGGTGGCCTGAGTGGTGTAGTATAGTGTGTTGACAGCAAGGCTTATACAGGACAACCTACTCTGTCCCTGGCATGTGCGAGGTGCTTGTAGATCTGTGAGGTGCTTGTAGATCTGCTGTATTGGGTTTTTTAACTAGTTTGAAGTGTTGGTGCCATGCTGTGACAGCTTGAAGCAGGGATGGCTCCCCACAAACCCAATTGTGATGAAAAATATTTATGAAATAAATAAATGAAATATATATATATATATAATATATATATATGTATATATATATATATATATATATATATATATATATATATATATATATATATATGTATGTATATATATATATATATATGTGTGTGTGTGTGTGTGTGTGTGTGTGTGTGTGTGTGTGTGTGTGTGTGTGTGTGTGTGTGTGTGTGTGTGAAAGACAACTGACTTTTATGTAAACCATACTATATGGACAGTTTGTTCTGCATGTCACTATGCTGGAAAGTGTCCTAATCGGGAGATAAGCCCTGGGGGTCCCTGGAGGGGTGGAGGTTGTGGATTGGCAGGCAAGGAGTGTGTGTGCAAAGTTTGGCATTGAGTAATATGCTGGCTGTGTACACATGTTCACAGCTGCGTCAGTTCAGGAAAGGCTAAGGTATGGCAACATGACTGGTGTCTTGCAAGACACCAATCATGTTGCCATACCTTAGCAACAGGCACGATGAAAAGTACATTTAATTATTTCCCCCCTGTAGCCAAGGTATGGATAAGCCCACAGTGTCCCTCTGAGGGTCCCCCGACCTCACTTTGAGAACCGACCACGGACCACTTGATAAGCCCACAGTGTCCCTCTGAGGGTCCCCCGACCTCACTTTGAGAACCGACCATGGACCACTTGATAAGCCCACAGTGTCCCTCTGAGGGTCCCCCGACCT
Organism: Nannobrachium achirus; assembly: GCF_963921795.1. Taxonomy (NCBI): domain Eukaryota; kingdom Metazoa; phylum Chordata; class Actinopteri; order Myctophiformes; family Myctophidae; genus Nannobrachium; species Nannobrachium achirus. The sequence goes on from NW_027664708.1 coordinate 26,327, forward strand.
CACTTTGAGAACCACCACGGACCACTTGTTAAGCCCACAGTGTCCCTCTGAGGGTTCATGTAAAACTACTGGTCGTGGACACCACCTAGGGCCTGTGTACATATGGCTCTCTGCTGCCCCCCATTAAGAAACTATAGACGGCACAGACCGTGTACACGAAGGGCAGGAGCAAGTGGTCAAGTCCCATAGAATCTATGGGAAATGTACGAAGTCGTGTACAAAGTCACCGGTTGGTCCACGAGCCATAGTTTTTTCCATTGTAGCTCCCTACAGTGTACACGAATATGATTATTATGATAATTACATTATTATTATTTGTCAAATGTTATAAGGGCCACAGGTGTTGCCAGGTTATTAAAAACATAAAATAATAAAGTGCTTTTCTTTTCTTTTTAAAGGGCACTTTAGGCAAAGGGGCAGGTGCTCAAGCACCCTAAGCTCCCCCTTTTATTCTATCCCTTCTTGTCACCTAATGTTGATAGATCCTGCAGATCCTTGTTGGTTACTTGATACTGCTCTATTATTCACGTAGATGTAGCAGCATCAGTGGTGGACTCACCATTGGGAGTACCGGGAGAATTGTGTCTGAACTGTTTCTTTTTTGTCCTCAGCTGACAGTGGCCAGTGTAGAGAGACTGACCCACAGGTTTGTCCCTCATACTCAACAACAAAAATAAATTGATGTGATGTTCTTTACATCCCAATGAGATTTCTTCACTTCCGTGTAGGAGTGTCTGCTAAATGCTCAAACTACCATTGTGATGATAAATAATTATTTATCAGGCTGTGGAATGGTCTTCATTTTTAGATAGACTTTGTTACCATTTTGTATGTTTTCTAGCTTCCGTTTATTTATTTGTTCAGCACTGCAGCCTCTGCAGAATGAAAACTAGTCACTTAAATTGAAGATGAAGTCAAAGGGCTGCATTGCTAATGCTTGATAGCAATGCTGGATAACAACACAATGGCACAATCTGTTCTCGATAGCGAGTAGAAATGCACTCAGAGAGACGCACCCCTGCACCATGAATGATCTGCATTTAAAATGGTCTGCATTTTTACATTCATGCACACATTTACTCACTGATGGCAGAGGCAACCAACCAAACAAACAAACCAACAACCAAACAAACAGATTCTGGCAATAGCAAAACACAAGCAAATAATTGTTTAGTAATCAAATAATTGGTTGCGTAGTGTATAATACGAAGATTTATATTATGCCATAGAGCTCACTATTTATTTCACCAAAATGTGAAGTCTTGTCTTTGTTCCACATTATACTATTATTATTTTTGGTTTTGACAGCTGAAACATGTTAAGCATTACGTACAGTACAGATAACAGATATATATAGTAGACCTACATTATTACCTTGTTTTATGTATATTAATCAAACAAACAGAGACAATCATTAATTGATTATGGTAGTCATTAGTTGCAGCCCTAGACAAATAATAAACAAAGTAGATTAAGCAATACCTTGGTTATTCATTGCATGTTATCCGAACATATTTACACTCAAGGGTAGGCTTTAATGTCAATGGACAAGAGAATGATGATCAACTATCACTCTTGGTTGGGTGTTTGAGTTAAATTCCTGATGCACTCCTTATCGAACAACACCAAGCCCAAGGATACTAAATAATTATGAGAATTTGATTGCTCTGTTTTGCGTTTTGTCATTTGTCAGTATAGAGATGGGATTTATGGCTCTTTGAAGTGAGCTGATTTTTGGGATACGTTCCTTTCAAAGAGCCGTTCAAAAGACTGGCTCATTTTAGTTACTAGTTACAAATCAATTCAACCCTATACATTTCTGCCATATACATTTCTGCCATTTGAAAATAGCCGATCTACAAGCTCTTGCGATGCATTGTGAGCTTGTAGATCTGCTATTTGAATTTTTTATTCTTGCCATGCATTAGCCCTAAAATAAAGGCTTTTTAACTGTCCCTCAAGAGTGCCTTGGTCTAACTTTTTTTAGCTGCATTTCTGTGTTTCTGATCAGATTTATATACACATTATTGTGTATTATTATTGTATGCTTTAACTATTGAAAAATAGCAGATATACAAGCTCACAGCGCGGCACTAAGTGCCGCGCTGTGAGCTATCTTGAAAATTTCAATTTTTTACCCGATTCTATAAGTGTCTTTTGAATCATTCTAAGGTTGTTTTAAAAAAAAAAAAAAACATGTTTCTATGTCAGCAATCTGGCTAGCCATCGTCAAAGTAAAGTTCTGTTCTTCTGTGAGCTTGTACATAGATCTGCTATTTTTCACTGGTTAAAGCATTCAATAATTCTAGGCCTAAATTTAATTTGTTAATTTGTTTATGCATAGAAGGTGGTGTGGTATGCGAATACTTGGCGCTGTACATGGTGCTGATCCCTGGCTATTTTGTAAGCTAATTTCTGACTGCAGTACAAATATTGAAGTGGCCCAATTACAGTACAATATTGTACTGTACTGCACTTACTGTAGATTAGGATCTGCTGTTGCTTGATTTTTTTTATTTATTTTTTCATGGGAGGGGGAGGGGTGGCAATTTGTGTACCTGGCCCATCTAGATCTATTATACACCATCCTATAGGTTCCAGCATCGCTGTGACCTATGCCAATCACATGCCATGGCAGCCATGTTCTGGGGGAGTAAATCATATCCTGTCTGTCAAATCAGGAACTAGCAAGAAATGGAATGCCAGATGAATGCAATTAACTTGGATATACTGTATACAGTATGAAAGATATGTCATATAGACAATATTACTGTCAACAGATTTATTACAAGATGTATTACAAGTAGCTTATTCTCCCAGGTGAGAGCAACTTCATTATTATTTTATTTATTTTATTCGAGAATCAGCTAACCAATTCATATCACATAGCCTCAGTATGAGTGACATATTGTGGAGGTGAAGTTATATATCACAAAATAGATTGCATGTCATTGCATTGTGGTATTGCCTTTTGTGCTCCCTCACTGGCTTCTGGTTGCTGCCTGCACCCTGTCCAAAACACTGGTGATGCCCTACAAGGCGATTAATGGCATGGTACTATAATGTTTCAATTAATTACTTACTAATAAGTAACATGAGTTTTCCATGGAATATGCTGTTTGCAAATGTGTAATGGTTCGGAATGAACAATCACAGATTTCAGTATGAAACACCTGTTTTAGAGATTTAGTGAATACTGAAGCAAAATCATAATGAGCAAAACTTTAAAAAAAACATTGAGTCATTCTTGAATTAGTGTCCACAATGCAATGCAAATATGCTTTTGGGATGTGTTTGGAGTTTTGAATGATGGGTAGGCTGAAATAACACATTTATTTTAGATTACACACACACATATCAATTTTCATTTAGAATTCCCCAGCCATCCGGATCTCGTACATGCGTTTGTTTATGGCCTATATGATCATCATTACATTTTCTGTAACATGCGCTTATATTTCCTGTATCAAACATGAACACAATATTCTTAACAACCTCCAAAACAGCATGTGATGAGGTATAGTACGGTAAATTCATGTTTAGAATATTGCACATTCTCTGCATAATGTTGCACAGTTTACATTGTGGCTGCAAGTGGCTGTTTCATTGCACTATTCGTTGTATTTTGTAGGTGATTGGAAATTACATATTTCTGTATTTCTAGAATGCAATAGAAGACCTGTACTGTTTATTGATTGACAAATATAGCACATACACTGCATGGCCTAAATGATATTGTAAGCATGCTGTGGGGTACAGTACATATCAAGACAAATAAATATGATTCAAGGAAGGACACACTGGCCCAAATCATGATTTTATTTGCCTCATGGAACCAATTAATAGACCCTTTAAACTCAATATGCACTCGTAATTTATCAGCGACGCAATAGCAATCAAACTCTAATTTATCTCAAGTATGCTGCCGGGATGGAGCGACATTACTAATGTAGGCGCCAGGCAACTGGGACTAAGATCTATTAACCTTCACTTTCTGAGTGTTTTATTATTATCTGTGAGCTATCGTTGCGAGGGGGAATTCAATTTGAGGAGCAAGGCGATAGGAGCACGCTTGTTTCATTCTCGCTGGAGCACACACTTACGCGCGCGCGCACACACACACACACACACACACACACACACACACACACACACACACACACACACACACACACACACACACACACACACACACACACACACACACACACACACATTTTGTGCTCAATGAAGTTACAAACAAGCAGCTGACTCACTGCAGAACCACAGCTATAGCTGTATGGGCAGAAGCTGCGTGGCCACAACATGATTCATTATTTCATTTCCATGCGGTGTCAGCCATGTTGTTATATTGGGGGTAGGAGATACACAGTCGAGCTACTTACAGCCCATTGAACTGTTAAGTGTCTTGTTTACACTGTGCTCCGCTCCATCCCAGAGTCACTGGGAAAGTAGCCTTGGGTGCATGCTTTTTTTCTTTTTTTTTCTTTTTTTTTCACTGGGAAAGCAACGTCTGGGGGCCACAACATCCACCCTCTCTCACATCCAAACACTCTGTCGTCAATAGATTTATGGAGACCCTCACCCTTCAGGCTAGTGTTGCAGTTAGTTATGGCTAATCGATGCCTTTGAAGTAGAACGTTATATTAACATTTGGTGCTTCAAACCATATCTTTTACAATGTATTCAATGGCCGCCGTTGTTAGCTTTACCGTAATCAGCACTCAGCACAGCAGCTGATTCAAAGGAGAAAGTCCTGTCTGTTTATTTGTGTGTTTGTTAAAATAACTTGAGAACAGATTCTCAAGTTCACAGATTCATTACACTTTTGGGTTGAAATAGTCAAATGTCAAGGTCATGGTCAAGGTCATGATCAAGTGTCGCAGAACAAGAGGTGTTGTGCAGGCCACATGAAGTGGTTTAAAAGAAAGAACATCCTTGAAGGAGCTTTGAAGGCAACTTTTAATTTGCCCAATCTTTGCCCTCATTTACAGAAGTATTCCATATCCTATGAATTATGCATATGTTTGATTCTCCAGAATTAGTTTATTCCAAATAGTATCCGGCTATCCGCCAACCCCCACTGTTTGCCTGACGAAGTTGTGGATCAGTGGCTCTCTTGTGGTGACCCCACATGATATAGTCTCCAGATGATTTGCCTTATGTGCAACATTGTTTTCTCACTCAACAGCAAACAAACCAAGTGAAAATTTAAGGACTCTTAAGACCCTCTAAAATTAAAAATTAAATAAATAGGCTATATATAAATTAAAACCATTACTGCGTCAAAAGTAATCAACAAACGATACTACCAAAAATGCTCTTTGGACAATTGGACAAATTGTCAAACATTAGAGGCAATAATTGTGAAAATAGCCGATCTACATGCTCCCAAGGTGTTGTGAGTATGTAGATAGGCTATTTTCTTAGTTAGGGAGATGACATGGTAATTTCGTGCTAATTAGTCTAAAAGCGCCAAATTTTGCACAGATGTAGCCCAGGGTATGCTCTAATGATTTAGCTAGGGCGCCCGAGTCTGCGACATTCGGGGGGGGGGGGATCCCTAATATCCACAGCGGCCAAATCAAGTTGGGCTCCCATCGACTTTCAATACAAGAGGAAAATACCCAGAAAAACACTTTTTTTCTGGGTATTTAAGTAGGATGTGAGGGGTCTAACTAGGGGTTTGTCATGATGCTGAATCCATTGCAAGCATTTGTTTTGCACAAAAAACATTCCTTGGGCTATAAATGGCCCCAGAAAACGATGGTTTAGTGATGAAAAGTGATGAGTTTTGTGGGTGTTTTCTGTAGCTGTGGCGACCCCGAAGGTCACCGACTCCGAAGGTAAGAAAGTCGCCGACTCGGGCGCCCTAGCTAAATCATTAGAGCATGCCCTGGGCTACATCTGTGCAAAATTTGGCTCTTTTAGACTGATTAGCGCGAAATATCCCTAACGCCCCCAACTATAATGGAACCAAGTCAAACTACATTTACTGTAATGTCTCAACTCCTACAATTCCAAATGCTTGTTCAACGTGGGGAGCTGTCCCCAGTTCAAATTGATACATTTTCAACTGAGGGTAAGGAGTTTCAATGAGAATGTAACTCACGTGAAGGTTCAGACCTCAACCCCACTACCACCACTGAACAGAGCAACCAGTAGGACTCATGCCCTGTTAGTCTCGCGTGGCCAGACTGTTGCCTCCGCGATTTGGGCAAATGCTCCCGGCATACAGTCTGGCAAACGGAAATAGAAACGATGAGTGCGAGATAAAGCGGATGTGACGCAACCGCTCCCTTGGTGCAGTAGCAATAACAAGTCCTACTGGAAGCGTTTGTCTCCTTTCAACATTTTGGGGGGCGTTATTTCATCTTTCTCTGGTGTTATTGGTGTTACCTCCATGATGTTTTCAAACGTTTTCTTAAACTAAACACCCATAACAATAATAGGCCGCTCGAATGACTTTGTCTGAACTATTGTGTTTCTGTTATGTTTCCATTGGGACTACAGTTCAGTGCAGCAGTGGCTACTTCCGATACTCGCCGTTCGGGAGCTGCCGTTCCAGACTCTATATAGCATTCGGAGATTGTGGAATAGTTGTCTGGCTACGCGAGACTAATGCCCTGTCAACTTTCCATATTCAGTGAACACTGCTAATATATAATTGTGTTCACTGGTGCGCCTGGCAGCAGTGCTGGGTGGCAAACCCAGGGCTCTGCATGGTGAGTATTTTTACCTGTATGGCACCCGGAGGCACTTAACAGTACAGTATCCTCTTTCTTTTGAGAATTCTCAGCAATGTGTCAAAGTGTCCCTGAGCAAACCTAACCCCTTACTGATCCCTCTACATGCTCCTCTGTGGGCAGCACTCAGCTGGGTTAAGCTCAAAACAGTTCCCCTGGGATAAGATAGGTATGTAAAAAAATATCTCCACCCCCACCATTACACATCCTATTAAAACAATGGTGTCAACATTTGTGTCTGGCCTGGGGTCCCCCATCTGAAAATATGTTGTGTTTGGGACCCCCATAAGAGATGATTTGAGCTGATCTACTAAGCTCATAGATCAGCAGGGGACCCCCTGGAACACTTTCAAGGACCCCTGGGGATTCCTGGACCCCACATTGAGAAACAGTGCTTTAGAAGTCAACCTGCTGCTATTCATTGAAGTGAAAACCATCTGACCACACGCTCAGCTGTGGGCTTGATGTCTTTCTACTCCTGTCAAGCCCCGATAACAACTTACGGATGAAAATGTCAACATCTAAGGTTATCCTGGGCCCATTTCATGCCTGGCAGGTTTAGGTGCAGCGATGCGGAAGAGACCATCGCTGGTCTCGCCTCGGGTTCACGAATGAGTTCACACAGAGTTGAGTGGGCATGATTCCTTCCTTGAACTGAATACCTCCTGGAATGGAACCAGTGTGGAATGGAATGTTCTGGAAATCTAAGCCATTGGCTCTCAAACATTTTAATGTCAAGGACCCCCAAATTGATATGTGAGCTATTTGCGGGAGATTATGGAAGTCCTACGTCTCATTGCTCCAACTACATGGCTATGCGTGAGGTTAGGGTTAAGGTTAGAGATAGGGTTAGTAATGGGGAGAGTCAGACGGGGTTCGCTCATTGTTCCGCCGGTCCGTTGTTCCGAGTAAGAACTCACCAGCGTCGGCAGGCTAGTTACTCACCCCCGTCAGCAGGTTAGCTACTCACCCGCGTCACGGTTACTGAGGTGAGGTTTAGTTCGTCGGCATACCGGCCCGTCTGCATATTGACGCAGACCCGAGTCAGACGAACGCAACGTCGGAGTGATGAGATGTCAACTATTTGGTCACAGACTGAGACTCCCATTTGAAAAGATAGGTTTATTGGGGGGAAGGGGGGGGGGGCTGTAATGTGTGTGTGTGTGTGTGGGGGGGGGGGGGGGGGGGCTGTAATGTGTAATTTGTAAATAGCAAATCTACAACGTGTTGCGATGACCTGTTGTGAGCCTTGTTAACTGTTCCTCATTTTGCGGGGGACCCTCTGGAATCCCCTGGAGGTCCCTGCACCACACTTTGAGAACCATGTGATCTAAGCCAGTGGTTCCCAAACTTTTTAGCCCGTGACCCAAAAGAGAAATTAGACGTTTGCCAGCAGATCTACAAACTCACGACGCGGTGCGAAGCGACGTGTTGGTAGATCGTCTATTTTCACTACTTCGTAAACATTTGTTTTTTTAATTTATGGCATTTCTTAGAGTTTTGTATTTTTAAAAATGTATTAATTAAATCATTTTGAAAAATCATAGATTTATTTTATTATTATTCATGAAAGACTTTCGTGATTAATCTTCTTTTTTTTTTACATTTAGCCTACTCGTGAGTGACCCATACAAATGTGTCCGCGACCCACAAATGGATTCCGACCCATTCTTTTGTGTAACAGTGATCTAGGGATATAAATCATAAGATATAAATCCTTTATTGATCTCACTGGGGGAAATCAATCACCAAAGACAAATCTCGGAACAATCAGATCAGCGCCACATTTCCAAATTTCTTGTGCAGTCTTCTGTCAGTAGACCAAGAAACTCCCCACATGTTATACATGTTTTATATTTCTTTAAATAATTAACCTAATTGTCAGTGGCGGTTGGATCAGACTGAAACCTTTGCCAAACATGCATGCAGTCATAGGTCATATAGTATTCATCTGTACATATTCAGTCTGTGTGGCTTTTGCACATCATTTATTCAATGTTTGTCCAGAAAAACAGGAATACATTTTCACTATGCTGATGAGGTTGGATTGATTGGCAGACCGAGTCAAGTTTGATGAATAATATCATGATGCAAAAATCAAGCGCAAGACAGGCCCATAATTATAATGTACAGGACGTGCACTGCACTGTAAAGTCCAGAGTGTCAATTTAACTCTGAAAATATACAAATTTACCGTGAAAGGGTCAATTTTACAGTGTGTCCTCTTGCAGTGTGAAGAGACAACTAAGACTTTATAATGTTTCCCCTGCCTGAATGTATATAAAATGTCATAATGCTGTATGCTGCGAATGCATTATTTTCTGTTTAGCATAAGCTGCATTAAGTACAGCGTGTTAAACAGTGATATTGTTTACATAATCTAAAGGGAATTGGTCTCTCCTCCACCTGACTTTTCTGGCTGTTTATTACTTTCTAAACAACAAACTGTTATGAGAAACTTGCATTGATCTGCAGGTTGTTATTCTGTCTGGTTAGTTTTTATTTTCATGAGCTGTATGCCATAAAAATACAAATGAATCAAAAAATATATATATTTCACTGCATGCGCAATGTATCTAGAATGTGAATTTAAATGCTTTTTACAGAATTATGGAAAATAATAAACTTTTCCACAATATTCAGACAAATCTGTATACAAACATCCTTCTTTTTAGAGATGAGCAACACATTTTTAACCATTCTTACTAAAACGGACCCGAGTTGCAACTGTAATTGCATTTCTCCCTCTACCAAATTTCTTCACCAAAAATAGACGATCTACAAGCTCACAATGTGTTACAACGCAACGTATTGTGAGCTTGTCTGCTATCTTTGGGCGGCTCAGTAGAATTTGGACGCCGCTGGGGTTCAAGGGGTTAAGGAGGTCACATCTGCAGATTAGGCAGCATATATGGCTGTGCAGGAGGCTAGCAGAGGGTTTATCTGTCTGTCTGTCTGTCTGTCTGTCTGTCTGTCTGTCTGTCTGTCTGTCTGTCTGTCTGTCTGTCTGTCTGTCTCTGTTCATCTATTCTAGAGTTTATCTCTCAAACATGCACACTACCAGGAGGAGGCTTAGTACCTCCACTATTTCTATGTTTTATACTTTTTCAAATTGGTGTTATATGTCACAGGCTGGCCACAATAAGTCCAAGAGCCATGCCATTCCCAGGTGCATCATGATAAAAAAAAAAAAAAAAAAGTTTAACTGAATCAAGCTACTCTAGTGGAGTCCCAGAATTAAAATATAAAGTGGTAAAACTGATTTAATTTAATAAAACTTTGTTGAGATTCTAGATGCTGTATGCACATGTACAGTAAAGTAAGCAGCATGTTTAACCAATGGTTTCTGAGCAATGTGGCCCGTAGGGTCAGAATCCTTTCTTCTGTTGAGTGAGCTGGCTTCAAGTGGCTTGACAACTACACCCCCTGGACATGGCGCTCATATGTCGCAGGGACTCAGAGACTTACCCCCAATCCAACCCTTTATGCTGAGTGCCAAGCAGGGAGGCTTTGGTGTGACTTGGCCAGGGATTGAACCCTGATCTCCCAACCTTAGGGCGAACACTCTAACCACAAGGCCACTGAGCTGTTCATGACATTTACCTGAATATTTGATACAAAGATACAAGATACTTATAGTAATAATAAGTGTTTAGACCCATTCCATAGCCTATAGAACATGACAATTTCAATTGAAATTGCAATCACAGTGAGCAACAGCACTAAGCAATCTTTCATCATCTAAATTATTGAAGATCATGAATAATTAATCAGGTGGACTCCTGGTGATATGGAAAGGAGCGTTACGGAGGGGATTTGATGGGATTTGTTTTTTACAGCAAATACTTTCTTGTGATTTATGGTAGCTCCGACAATTCAAGGATGGATGAACACTGTTGGTTAAATTACCCCGGAATATAATGCGATGTTATACACATGCCAGTGTGCTATTATTAACTTAGATTTTTTTTTTAACTAACACTTGTCTTGTAACACTGCTCTCTCGAACTGAACCACTACCACCACAGACAAGTACAGAATATGAGAATATTGAATGAGACATGGTTCAGTAGTCCTGCCAGGATAAAAAAAAACATACCCATTAGCACAGTCTTCACTCACTGTGTCTATGAAATCTAAGCAATTCAGATTCCAGCATCATCAACCTTGAGCACATGCTGAATATTAATTCCATTATGTCTGAATTCCATTAATATGTCAATCAAGAGTCTCTTCAAAGGTGACAGAGTTTCAGAGAGGCCAAGTAATACATTTTCAGCTCTAATTGTAGATGGACCAGTACTTTGAACTTAATTGCTCGCTGATAGTGAAAGCCAATTAAATCTTAGAAAGAAACATCCAGTCCTTCATTTCATACTTTCAGGTTGCCTGGCACTTAACCACTTAAACCTCTGTAGTCTTAGAGAATTGGAGTTGAGTTGCAACTGTACTTTGAAAACCTTTTCTGTCTAGAGAATTGAACTTGAGTTTCAACTGTACTTTTTAAAATTTTCTGTCTACACCAAATATCTTTGCCAAAAGGATAAGCTCAAAATGCGCTATGTACGCAACGCATTGTGAGCTTGTAGATTGTCTATTTTCGGTGTGTGATTCTGTCGTACGACTGGAATTAAGCATTAGAATCCTCTTGCATACAACTAAATATATGTATCAGCTGAGCACTGGATGTAAGTAGTAGGTAACCTTTTGAGCCATGTGGCCCATAAATCAAGAGCCTATTTCCTGTTTCTGTAGCATGAGGTAGCCTGATGTACTTACTAGTGTACACCCCATGGACATGACTTTAATACGAGGCAGGGACTTGATTCCCAATCCAACCCTTGATGCTGAGTGCCAAGTAGGGCTGGGTACCATTTGTATAGCCTTTGGTACAGTATGACTCTGCTTGGGATTCAGTGGTTCCCAACAGTGCGTCAGGACACATCTTTGGGTCATGAACATGGACCTTTTTTCAGTTTCCTACATTTAAAAAAAAGAAATTCAAATGTTTTAAAAAAGTTTTAAAAAAAATCACAAAAATAAATAAGCAGAAAACTTGAATAATTTCCTTTAAAAAATATAAAAAACAACGCGTCTCAAAGCAACACATTTAAGCATCTAGATCTATCTACTAGTTTCTCTTTTGGGTCTTGAGCTGAAAAGTTTAGGAATCACTGCTCTATAACACAAGGCCACTGAGCTGGTGGGTTGGCCAAGCTTGGGCAGAGAACTATTTGTATTGAGCTTCTCTCCAGTAGTGAAGCCACCTGTGGGAGTACTCCTATCCTTCATCAACTTTATTTGGCGGCTACACAGCAGACACATTGATCATTATGCCTGGGTTCTACTGAAGCGTTGCGTACAGTACTGTACAGTGTACACACCGTCAGCTCCTAAATTAATTATGGTTTTCCTAAACTGTAAAGTTATTTATTTGGCAGAGAGGGGTAATAAGTGAATGTTTCTCGCCTCGAGGGGTGTGATGTTGCTTTCAAAGATTTATTTCCTTTCTAAGTAACTATGTAAATATTTAATGTGCGTGTGTGTGTGTGTGTGTGTGTGTGTGTGTGTGTGCGCGCGTGTGTGTGTGTGTGTGTGTGTGTGTGTGTGTGTGTGTGTGTGTGTGTGTGTGTGTGTGTGTGTGTGTGTGTGTGTGTGTGTGTGTGTGTGTGTGTGTGTGCGTGCGTGTATTGGCCTGTCTTTGTCTGTGTGTATTTGTGAATGTGTGCTGAACGTGCCTGTGTGAGTAATATACTACAAGTTTGTCAGCGTATTCTAATATAAGAGCAGATATCTACTCTCAGTATAATAGAACCTTTTGAAATAAGCCCCAGGTCTAATATGAATGTCGTTCAGCATCCATTCAGAATACGGATGTGTTGAAAGCCTCAATAACACTATGATTAATTTTTGAGTTGGCACAGCACACTGTGTACTGTGCAGTGCAGTTAGAATAGCTGTTTGTTGTAATCAACCATATTGTATTGTATGCAACACATCTCTGATTAGTGTCCGGGTGTCAATCTCAAATACAAACTGTTACTGTTACACAACATCCGAGACTATATCATCGTTGTCGGGTGGAAAACCTTGTATGTCCAAAACTGTTTGTTTTGTATGTGGGTGGGTGACGTGACGTAACGTTTTCGCTGTCCTCGGTGTCAAACATGTATAAATAAAAAATATATTTGTCAAAAACCTTCTGAATATTGTGCAGGACATTAAGCTTTATGTGAACTTACTCAAGATTAAAACATTTCATTCCTCATTTCTTCAGAATTTTCAACCAAACATGGCAAAACTCATATGGTGTGACTGTCCTGACCTTGTTTCTCAAAGTGGGAACTTGAATAAAACTAAGAAAAATAATTGCTAAAAATCATTTGAAAATGAATTTAGGCTAAAAAAATGTCTATTTGTGAGCCTATATCTTTTCAAAGTCAAAGCATAATGTTTTCAGTCATTTCTGATCAAAAACATTTTGTCCCCCAAACCAAAATCATTTGGTGTGACACTAGTTTGGACAAATTAGACAGGCAATTATTTGGACACCTATTGGCTAGAGAGGTCCTTCTTCTGTAAGGCTATTCAGCACTCCCAGCACAACTGCAAGACAGGTGTCTGAGGTGAGTTATGATTTTAACATTTTCATGAAATGCCATCTTGTTGAAACTTTGACAAACTCACCACTTTGGATGTCTGTTGGTGTGACACCTTTTCATTAAAAAAAGCTTAAGTTATTTGAAGTTTTGGTCATATTTCCATGTAGATCTAGGTTGCTTTGTTATAGCTAGCATGCTGTTAGCATGCTAATGTGTACATAGTAGCCTCAAGGTAAACCTAAATGCAGAAAACGTAACATGGTGTGACACTTAATCATAATGGTGTGACATGTCTGCTTGTCACGCCATATGACTTGATTGTCACACCATATGATTTATACTGTATTTAACTACAGATATAACAATAAATAACAAAGTTCCATGTTTCTTTTGTACATTTAAACATTTGTTTTAAACATTTTTACATAAAATGTAATTTAGCTTCATTCAGTGATACTTCAAATTCATCAGACAGAGCAGAAACCCCTTCACAGAAACCTTAACATATTGTTTCAATCTAAACAATATTTTCTCTTTGTCTTAAACTATACATTCCATTTTCTTTTGTCAGCTGGAAAATGACAAGTGCTGAGAGAACGAGAAAGTACAGGGAGAAACTAAACAATGACCCAGCAAGGAGAGAGGAGCCAAAGGGGCGAGACTGCATTTTCTACGAAGAGCAGGAGGTTGTCTGTGGCATAGCAGAACCGCAACAAGGCAGCCGGTTTGCTACCCTCACCAAATACGACTGGCTGATGTACAATACAGTCTAAATGTATAATCTAATCTGATCTAATACTTTTGTACTTTCACTCACTGGACTGGACAGTGGACAGTGTTAAGGTAGGACCCGAGACAAAACTAGCGAAAATAGCTGATCTACAAGCTCTCAACACGTTGTGCTGCGAGAGCTTGTAGATCAGCTATTTTCGGAGTTGCGCAACCCAGCACTCTTTAGCTAGTGGAGATGTGGTGTAATGTCATGATTCCTAATTACATTTGTTCAACACAAAATGCTGTGTTCAAGTTCAGGAGACTTCGGAAAAAAGCAATTTACCTGAATGCTGAGTTCTGTTTACACTAATTGGTGTTAATAAAATGTTGCCTTGGCTCCAAGTGTGGCTATGCGCCTTATTGTCTCTTTAGGATCCTTCTGCCGTGGGCCGGCAGAAGACTTAGGTGTGTGTAGCATTCCTGTGCACATCCTCATCATCCATCTACTACTACAATTCTTTCTTATCCCATGTTAAAGCCCTACAATAATATCCTGTTCAGAAATATTAAGGCCATGTTATCCTGGGTAATTGTTTAATCAATCAGTAAAGTTCAGTACTCACTAATAGGTAGGTTAAAACACAGTTTGCTTTGACACATGAAGATATGATCATACGGTGTGACACTAAATCATTTGGTGTGACATTCCAAATAGTGAAAAATCATACCTTTATTAATGATTAAACCAAAAAAATGTTTATGGATTACATAGAGAATATTATCAGGAAGAGTCACAAATATTTGTGTAATTTTAGAGAAAGTTTTGACAGAATACATTTAAAATATGTTGTAAGATCATGAACATGGGCCTCACACAGAGTGTCGATTATGAAAAAAATATACAGATATAATTAATTTTCAAAAAACTATAGTGGATCACTGGTTAGTTATGATAAAGGACTTTGATAAAGTGAGTAACTTAAGAAAGATGTACTCCATTTTCATTTTATGAACAATTATTTTCATGTCACACCATATGACGATTTTAGGCACAAGTACAACAAACTGCTGAATAAAGTCTGATTCCAATAAAATATCTAAAAACAAAATGTATTTCCATAAGGTTGAGAGTGAGTAGAACAAAAGTAAATAACTTTTATGCCTGCAATTTAAAGTTTTTTTAAAAACACATTTTTTGGGGCGTCACGTCACTGACCCATTTATCGTTTTAAAAATGATTTAAACTAGTGAAAATAGCTGATCTACAAGCACACAACGCCTTGCACTGCATCTGCTATGTTCACTAGTTTTGTGCGACAGTCTTGTATGATGAATCAGGGCTTTTACTTTGCGAAAAGAACGTACAAATTTGAAACTTGGAGGTACAAGGTTTCTACCCAACAGTGACGATATAATATAATTTCACCACATGAACATTAGCGCCCCTGGGCACAGAAAATAGCAGATCTACAAGCTCACAACGACCAGCTATTTTTGATGAAGACATTTGGTGTACTGGGAAAGAAAGGAGGGGAACAAACTAGACCCCTGAGGACCCCAGTCAACTGTAAAAAGTAAATGTTTATCACTTAATTGTTTGTTTACTTTCATGCCAGTATTCATTAGGGTTCATTATCACATTGGATAAGAGTCTCTTCAGAGTATTGTGTGAAAGCCCAGTGGCCATCCATTATGTATATGTATGCATGCATATAATGTGCGCGAGCGCAACTACAGTATGTGCCATTATTAGTGGCTGGTTCTGAACTTTCCCTGACCTATAGTCAAATAGATGTATAAACCGAACGTGTACAGTATGTACTGTCTAGAACAGACCAGCCATTGTTGCATGCTTCCATTTCAATTATTTGTAGAGGTCAAGCACTAATTGAAACAATTAACATTCACCTTGTCTATGAACCCAACTTTTTTCAAATAATTGAACTAATTTTGCAGCACAGCGCCGCTTTATTCACCCACAGTACAGTATGTTTTGGTATTATTTGGAGTTGTTCCCGATAACATTCAAATTATCTAACGTCAGAGAAAATATTTCTTGGATTTCTTAACTATAAGTGTCTGATAGTTCCCAATTTCTACTGACTTCATTTTCTATGCAGACTTTAGGTCAACAGTGTGAGATATTTGAGGAGAGGAGTATTTTTGGAAACCACTGTATTCCTTCCCTTAGAGATAGGAGAGAGAAAATGGAGTGCTATTGAATGGCTTGTTATGCTAAAAATGTCTATCTATTTTTCCCCCTCAGTCTCTGGCATTGCACTACAGCAGCAAGCAGGTCATTTTGACACAATGATGTAACAATGTTGCTTATTTACTATTGAGCTGTGGAGGCTAACAAGCTTAAAGAATTAGAATTAGAATTAGAATTATAGCCTGACTTTCCATCACACTTTGAAAATGTTTGTTTGTCTCAAATGCATTTGTACAGTATTTTAAAATTTCTCTTCAATAAAACTATCATTTGTCAGGACTGGGCGCACTCATATAGCTACACATTTTACTCACGAGGGTTGTTTGTTTTATGTTTCACATAGTTATATGCATTGTTTATTGTTGTAGCAATTTGTTGTCTTTTGTGAAGTGAAACCGGCATTTGTGATGCAAGACACATTTCTGATCAGACAAAGTAGAAGATACTAGGGTACCAGGGTATCAGTAGGGCATAAGACATGTTAAGAATGTTTTTGTTTCATATCAGACAGGTATCTGTCTGATACCTGATGAAGGTCAGTTGGACCTAATAAAATACTTTTTTAGCTGTAAGCTACGTGTCAATTAAGAGCTGGTGGACATGTTTGTATCCATGACAAGATAAAATATTTGGGCAGCAATCCTTTTCCCCTCATCTATCCCCTTGGTTCCAGGCATTACTTTCATAATGATCATTATCCTGGCAGGTCTCACATTGTTTGCATGACTAAGGGTAATTCTTAACAAATTATGTCATTAGAGCCAAATGGCTTGGGAAAGCACGTTAGACTTGTGATTGATCATATGGCTACCCTGCTTCAGTTCTAATTACATCGTATTGCACAACAGCACTCGCTGCATGGTGGCCCAAACCAATGACAACACTTGGCAGGATGTTTGATCATTCTCAACACATTTTAGCTATACACAAGTCCATTGATTGGTATCTTGGCACTGAGAAGCTACACTTGCTTGTGATGCTGACTGGGAGATTGATGCCTTGGTTCTTCATTCCTTTCAAGGAGATTCACGGCCCACGTTGCTTACCTAAATCCATCATTGTTCCCTTGGTGTACAGTACAACTATACAATTATGAAACAAGGCATCCCAGTTTTCACTGTACCCCCAATCTTAAAAGCCTAATATCGCCTCTGTGATATAACTACAAATTGACGTCATTTTATAACTTCAGAACTCGTGTACTCTCAGATGCCCTGGCTGACTCTCTGAACTTGTTTGCAAAGCCTGTCGTAACAGTTCAGGCAGACAACTCTTGGATTAATTTAGAATATATTTTATTGAGCATTCACTGAGCAATTACTGAGCATGATATATGAAGCATAGCATGAGCATGATATGAAGCATAGTTTGGCGTCAGGACTCTGTCTCTAGTCATTCCCTGTAAGTATAAACATTTTAGATATAATATACCAAACAGAATTATTTACCAAATTCCTTCCCTTAGAGATAGGAGAAAAAAACGGAGTGCTATTTAATGGATTTTAACTCTTTCTGTGCCCTGGGCCAAAATGGCCCCAAGGTAGATGTGCCAGGATTTTGTATGTTTTTCTTTACTATGCAATGAAAAGAAATGTTTTTTTTAATATATATATTTTCCCCCCACAGAAACAGACACAGTTGTTGTGATTCAGTGGCAAAAAGAATTTTGTCAATCAGACAAATGGTTCCAGAGATAGAGCTGTTTGAATCAAAAAAAGTGTCCATCCACTAGAATGAACACACATTTTCTCAATCAGCTAAACGAGGGAGCCAACACACAAACAGAGAAAAGCATCTCTCTGATCTCAGGTCATTTTGACATCTTTAACAAAAAAAAACAAAAAAAATTCTATACAAAAAACACAAAAGACGTCAAAGACGTCATTGGCACCCAGGGCTTTTGAAAAAAGACGTCATGAGACGTCATTGGCACAGAATGAGGAATGAATTAAGACCCCAAAGGGGATCTAGAAACAGAGCCTACGGGTGGATGCTGGGGAGGTGGTGGGATTGCAAAACATCAGCAGCAGTAAAGAGCAAGCAGAGCAGCAGCAGAGACCGAGCAGGGCAACTGCACAGCTAGGAGAAAAGCCAGAATAAAGAGGTAGGCAGAGGGATTTAAATACCGCCCTGATCAGGTGAAGAGATCATGTGACTGACCTGATCAGGGAAGCACGCCCCCTGAGTTCTCTGCATGAACTAGCTCCGCAAGCTGCGCCTCTTTAAGTGTTTTCTGATGTCAGAAGGAGCGTATATTGGCCTTTACAATAAACATTAAGAAAACAAAACACCAATCAATGTTCAGTTAAGCTGGTAAGGTCAATGAAGATCAGGTCAACAACAAGAATCAAACTTAATTTTAACCGAGGTTGTTCTGCTTTTCAGAATGCCACCTCCCAATTGACTTTCTGTGCACCTTCACAGTTCGGCAGCGCTCTGCTGTTCTCCATGGCTGACTGGTTGGCAAAGCTCACAAGGTGTCTGCTGCTGGGCCCTTTTGTAATGCATCATCGACATCGTCCCCCTCCCTCCCTCTGATAGACTTGGTGCAGCAGGAAGGGTTTGACACTAAGGTCTCAGAGGCACTTGCCCATCGGAAAAGTACAGGCCATGTTCTACTTGCCCAAAGGTCATGCCCACTTGCCCGAAAAGTAAATCGTCCATTATAAAATGACAGGTGATGAGGTCATACCTACATTTTTATCCAAATACCTACATAGCTATGATTAAATATGACTATGGGTATAGTGTAGCAACAGTGAAAACAGCTCATTGTAGGTAAACAGTGCTCTTGTGTTTTACATTCCACAGACCATAAAACAGGGTGCTCTGGCCACGTTCAGGTGTTTAGACAGATATCTTGTGTTGTGTTTATAGCTCAGCAGTTACAATAACTATGATATTAATTTTCCAGGATTCAATGAGTAGGCTAATTAAAACATTTCTTAAATTCAATCATAACATTCATCTGTTAAGATAACATCTATGGTGCGAACCTTATGAGACCTCGCTGGATGACCTTGAAATAAGGAATTAAAAATACACCTCCACAAATGAGTGCCACATGAAAGAATATGGTATTCTAATACTTTTATATAGTATTATTGCTATACATTGTGCGTAATGCTGTAATTATCTCAAACCAATTAACATCTCTCTAGGGAATTTAATGAGACAGGAAAAATGCTAATCGTGGGGATTCATTATGCAGACCCTTTTCTTATTCTTAATGTGGGAAGAATGCAAATTCTATCTAATTCCACTTCATTAAAAACAATTCTGAGCTCAAGTGCACTAGACTACATTATGTGCTATACAATCAGCACTTGGAGTGCCATTAGGAAATGACGTAGTCCCCACCATGTGAAATGTGTCCTATGCATTTATACATAATAACTATTAGGATGGGTGGGCATTATTAATACAGAGTCTGGGGAGCAGTTAGGGGGTGTCTTGCTCAGGGACACTTTGACACACTCTTTGACTTAGATTATTATTATTATTTCTTTTTTCAAATTATTACAAATAGTCCTTGCCCGTGGTTGTGTTGTGTACTGAGGTGAAAGTATCAGCTCGTAGGATAGTAGGATTTTAAGACTTATCATTGATGTCAGTCACCTCCAAATTTGGGCACTGTTTCACCCGTTTATATTCGCCCATATATGGTGTTCATTGCTGTCAGTCAGTGATGTCAGTCATCTCCAAATTTGGTATCAGTGATGTCAGTCATCTCCAAATGTGGGTTGACTGATGTCAGTCAGTGATGTGTGTTATCTCCACATTTGGGCATTGTTTCAGCATGCAGCTGTTTACCAAGGTGGCGACACTGTTTAGTATCAGTGATGCAGGCAGCATGCAGACAGACAACAGACGGACAGACAGAGAGACAGAGAGACAGACAGACAGACAGACAGACAGACAGACAGACAGACAGACAGACAGACAGACAGACAGACAGACAGACAGACATTCCGTAAATTAATAGTTAGAAGATAGCTGCAATTTGCAATGGGGGGCTGTAGCCAGAGGCTATGGCTATATGGGGTAGCTTGGCATGGAAGGGTTTAGGAACCCCTCCACTCAGTAACCGTTGTCATTTTCCTCTTTCACCAGGTAATAAACATTGGACCCCTGAACATCTACATTTATCAAAGAATACTGACTTAATACTGAATTAACTCCAAAAATGTATCGGCGAGATTGAACAGCAACGCATTCTCACACCACTACTGTCATCATAGCCTATTGTTGCAGTGTCTGCCAAAAACAAAACTTATTTTTGACATTTTTAATTCCACATCTGATAGCAAATGTGGTCTTCTCCCCTTTTTGTCAGCATATCAAAAGAGGGCAGAATATCAACATGCGGAGATCCAATTAAGCATTAATAAAGAACATCATTTCATTATTCATTAGTGTTTTGACAGCCGCTTTGAAAGCTCCTGGCCACTACTTGTCAAAAATCATTTAGTACTAGTAGCATGAGCATTAGCCCTTGGAACTGAACTCCCTCCTGTACAGGACATTATTTTAAGATAAATCTTTACTTTGGTAAATCTTTACTTTGGTCTGGCACGGTGACCACAAGCTCACCAATTTCTATTCTCTAAGCATGAATGAGTAATACGTTCTCCTTCCTCCCAAATCCTCTTAAGTCTAATAGCTGTTTGAACAATGCATCAATGTCCAAACAGCACCACTGGAACTATTCCATATCTCAAATGTGGGCTCACTAACGTGAACAGTCTGAACACTCCAACATTATCTTTGCTCTTTATCTTTCTGCCCTTTTTTCGACAACTACTGTACGGTAAGTCCTTCATACTTTTAGCCAGAAACTCCACAGAGCAACTGTCCTGAGGATATGAGATAATTATGCATCCTGTGAGGCTATGGACCAGAATGTACTAGCCAATTACAACGCTCCTTTTCCTATGCCTGGTTATGCTTGTCATGTGGCATTGCAGTTGAACATGGGCACTTTGGCATGTATACCCTTCTGCTGAGCCTGTCGAGTCATCACTGTGATGTTAGAACAGGTCAGCTATATCCATATATGGAGTCCGTGAGGTCAGATGTAGAGGTATTGCCAGCTCAATATAATATACTGTATGGAGATCTAGGTGATGATCCAGTCGTCTCCATGTATGGATATCCAGGGTTTGATTAGCTCCATATATGGGCATAAAAGGGACAAGGACGGAATTAATTTGCAAGTGTGACTTATGTCGCACAACCACACTGGTTAGACTGACACAATATGTCCATACACAGTATGGCCATTCTCAGATATGGGCTTAATATTGATGGGCATAAAAGGGATAGTATGGGCATTCTCAGATATGGGCTTAATATTGATGGGCATAAAAGGGATTCTGTTAGTGTGGTTACTCTAACAGGGCATCATCTGGGAATCAGATAGAGGTCAGCTCCAATATGGAGATCTAGGTGATGATCCAGTCGTCTCCATGTATGGATATCCAGGGTTTGATGAGGTCAGTGTCGTGATCTTCATATATGGATATCCAGGTGATGATAGTCAGCAGTCTTGACAGTCAACAATGTGACAACATTACGGACGGACGGACGGGCAGACAGACAGGATGTGCCGGTTTTCATAGTAAACTGCGGCCTATGGTCGCAACAACTATTTAGTGTTCTAGATCAGGGGTATCTACACTTTGACTCAAGTACATGGGGTTGAGTACTTTGTCCACCACTATAAATAGGCAGTAAGTATGGACACAGAGCAGGCTTTCTGAATGTACCGACAGGGAGCTCATCATCTTCTGGATGTGTTGTCAGCTGTCTGAGAAAGTGATCCCTAAACTTCTTTGCCCTTTTTTACTATTATGAAAAACATTTTAAAATACTTCAAATAGCCAATCTACATCGACACATGGTGAATTTGTAGATCAGCTATTTGAAATATTCATAAATGTTTTTCAAAATTCTAGAAAATTGCAGAAATGTTTAGGGATACGTGGTAAGGCATGGACTAAAATAGAGCCCATAGTCTATAACATTGTAATGTCATGTTTGTCCTAAAGTATAACTAGTTTTAGTGCCTAATAATGATGACAACATGCCACACTATTTTTTTACGTGTTCACTGTCCAAAGACATCCATATAGCCTGTCAATCTGGTTCCCCATAATGATGTAATGATAAATGCAGATGAAAGTTTTATCTGCTTGAATTCATTTTATCAATTATTTGATCACCCGGTTATGTACACAGGTCAGGTCCACAAGTGCACCAAAGTTGTTTTGTCAGATGGGCAAAAACAACTTTTGCAAACGTTTTTGAAGCATCTGCGCCTGAGACGACGTATCTCTGTGTGATCGCCCCCTTACATTTAAATATAACAATTTTGATCATTTCATCCATTTTTGACTCTCTTGCATAGATCAAAGAATAAAATAATTAACCAAACACTGACTTCACTTGCTCAATAAAGGCAACACATTTTAATCACTCACAATGTTTCGGTAGTAACTTTTTCCAGAATCAAACACACACACACACACACACACACTCTACTGACCAGTAAGGCTCCCTAATCGGGAGATAAGCGACCGTAGGTCACTTATCTCCACAAATAGGGCAAAAATGTGTTTTGCCAAAATCTTCCTGATCCATGTTGATGACATGAGTGTAGACATACTGTGTAGTGATTTTCGTGATTTTAGGGCAAGATCTGTAGGAGTAGTGTCCAAAAATGTGTTTTTAAAAATCGGCCTGGAGGTGGCGCTATATGGGACAGATTCATGTTGATGGGATGAGTGTAGACATACTGTGTACCGATTTGCGTGATTTTAGGGCGAAAATTGTAGGAGCAGTGTCCAAAAATGTGTTTTGCAAGAATCGGCCTCATGGTGGCGCTAGAAGAGGGCCATGTGAGAAATGAGGGGTGGGGTCTCCGCGCCGGCAAGGCGGACGAATAGGTACCGGCCCCGGCTGTCCCGGTCGCTCCTAGCCGGAGTTACGGCATTTTATGTGAGCTGCAGTGTAGGGGGTCCTCCACTGGGGGCGCCACCACTTTTGCATCCGTTCTGGAGCACCAGGAGTCGGTGGTCCCCGGGAATTCCCCGTGAGCAGCCCCGTTGGGGTGGTCATTTGGTCATGTTTGCGCATTTGGTCATTTTTTACATCTGGGGGTCCCCCAGGGACCTGGGGGTCCCTGGAGCTCTGGGGGTCCTTGGAGGTTGTAGTTTGGCAGCCAAGGAACGTGTGTGCAAAATTTGGCATGGATCGGGGCAACGGTTGCGGAGATATAAGCAGGGAAAAAGTGTGACGTGTGAGGTGTGACAGACAGACTGACAGACAGACGGAGGGACGGACGGAGTTACACTTTGTGGTGGTTTTGATAGTAAAGTGCGACCTACGGTCGCAATAAATGGATCTTCAAGAGCATACATGGATAAGAATTTGAACCAATTATGCACATATTTCATTTCCTCACTTGTAAAAACCTGTATGTGCGCGTGCACACACACACACACACACACACACACACACACACACACACACACACACACACACACACACATGCACATTCATTGGTGTGGTATAACTTTAATCCAACATCAGAGATCTAGCATGTTAGGGGTAGGTGAAAGCGGATAAAACATAGTACTTTACATAGGATAATATCAATTACAAAAGCCGAAAAGAAAAATTATAAAAATAACAGACTTAGTCATTTTTCAAGTCATGAGTAGCAGCTGTCTGAAGGTGACTTTTCAGACCAATTTTGAAGAAGGCTAGGGATTTGCACTCCTTTAAGGCCTGTGGTAGGGCGTTACACATGTTGGTGGTATAGCTGGAGAATGAATTAGAGCCTTGTTTAGTGTTAAATCTACGTTGAACATGATTAGTGGAGCTGCCTCTGGTGTTGTGATCGTGGACATCCTTGACCTTTAGGAAGTAGTTTGTCAGGTACATGGATATCTTGGAGGTGTAGTGTATCTTGTACACCAGGCCCATTGCAAGCTGCTGTACTCTGTCAGCTACTTTGAGCCACCCCACGCTTATGTAGTGATAAGCGGTGAGGTGGGCCAGAGGAGGAAGACCAAGCATGACCTTAATCAGTTTGTTCCTGGCTGTTTGGAGCTTTAACTTTAAGGCTATTGGGGCATCGCGATACCAAACGAGGATTCCGTAATCAATGAGGGGCCCAATAAGAGCACCTCCTAGACTAGAGTCGTTTGTGTTTTAAAATTGATCAGCGGGGCAACACTATGCAAGAAACTAATTCGTTGGTTGACTTTTTTGATTAACTTGGTAGTCATTTTTTCACTGGATAGGTTAGCCTCCAGGATGCAACCCAGGTAGCAGATGTGTTTATTTCTTGTTATCACAGTGTCACCTACTTTAATTGTGAAGATCTCGACTTTGCTGGATTTCTGACTAGATCCAAAGAGGATACATTCAGTTTTACCAAGGTGAATTGAGAGTCTATTGTAGTTGGGGTAGACTGTTTCTACCCCGAACTCCAGAGATAATCAATAAAATGTATAATTAGGTGTGAACAGTAACAAAATAAATTTGCTTGTGTACTCTACCTAAGTACATTTGAGTATCATTCTGTACTTTATGTGAGTATTTGTATTTTTGGATACTTCACTATCACTCCACGTAACATTTCTAAGACAAATGTCAGAGTTAAGGGGAGACCTTGAAATTTGAAAGTTTGAGAAACACTGCTGCAACTCAAGTACAAATTTGACTGAGCAACTTTCACTTAGTTGAGTATATTTTGGACTAGGCCAGGAGTATCTACACTTCGACTCAAGTACATTGGGTTGAGTACTTTGTCCACCACTATATATATACGCCAGGGTCCCATTGGCCAAGCGGGACGCTTGATGAAATGAACTCCTAAATAGCACCGCTCAGTCACCTCACACTTGGTGTGATTTGAGCAGTGCTTGATGAAATGAACTCATAACTTGCACCGCTCACTTAACACCAAACTAGGTGTGATTTTTTATTTATACATATGGAAAGGTAGGGATTACTTTGGCCATGTTAAATTACATTTGCACACAGCTGAAATCTCTTCTTTGCATCTAACTGACTATGAGGAGAGGGCAATTAGGTGCTTGGGGAGCAGTTAGGGGTTCAGAGTATCATTCGGGGACATTTTGCCAGGGAGCCAGGAGGAACCAGGATCAAACGGGGAACTTTACAATTCCCAGGCCACTTCTCTACCGCCCGAACCACTACGGCCCACCCGTTCTTAAGCTCAGCTGATAATAATATTAGCTCTAAGAGTGACTGGCAGCAGAATCGCAGCTCCTCCAAGCAGGCACCAGCAAAAAATCCCCTCCTGCCTCCATTTCTTGCCTAGTGTTCTTTCATGTGTGATGGAGCTGTCAAATCCTGTGTGAAAAACACGACATAACTAGAAAGGTGTGCACCGTATAGCGCAAATGTCAGCCAAGAATCAAGAAGCGTTTATTTGTCACTCACGAGCAGTGAAACGCCAGGGGGCATGCCCTAATAATAATAGCAATTTATTATATTGGAACGGCATGCTACCTACAGCCATGAAAGAGTAGCACAGCATGTCATTACCAGTAATAGATAATCCAACATCTTCCTCCCTCTCATAATGTACCTCTCTCCCTCATCACTCTGTCTGGGGTATGTCGTGACAATATTTTGGGGTTGTGCAGTGCATGAGAATTAAAGTCACAGGGCAATGGGAGGAAGGCATATACAGTAATAAAGGACTGTCATTACATCAGTACAGTGCAGTAGACAGGCTATGAGAAGAAAAATATTTGAACATTGAAAACATTGACTGTAGTCTGGCATGTTGTCATCACTAGGACAAATACTGGCATATACATTGCAATATGTGTGGGCGACACTCTAAGTTCCAGTAGAATCAGTGACATAATTCTGAATAGATTTCTGTCTTTCAAAATTCTCTGTAATCCATGAAGTCTGATTGTTCTTTGGTCAATTATGGTTATATCACCAGTCAATTAACGGTTGTGATTTCTGAGTCCTTCATTATAGACCCACTCTATGTAAGTGGGTCTTACATGTTACTCAATGCGAGCAGCAAAATCAGGTTTCTACCACTTTTTCGAGTCACGTGTTCAAATACTGGATTCTGATTGGCTAAATTCCGGAGGTTATGAGAGGACAACTGCCGCAAAGTTGTGTGTCCGAGATCAATGCGCCTCAGTGTACATCCGGGGACTTCAGGAGGTAGTCGGAACACCTTTCCCCCAACCAACAAATGAAGGTCGCAGCGGTCCTATGTTTACTAACGTGCGTACTATCGTCGCCGATTTATTTGGATCCAATGCAATCCGCCAACTTTAAAGCCCCTTTTCTCTGAACCTATGCCTTTCTGGAAGCGAACAGCCTCTATTTACGGCCGGAACGGTGCTTTTAACTGACGTTAGCTTAGCTGTAAACTAGACGCATGGATTAGTATGGAGTTGGCGCCATCTGTTGGTGAGTAGAAGATGTTGTTGGTGGAACTATCTGCTGTCTCGCGGAAGTTTTATAGGCAATAATGATTGTAACTTAAGATCCTTGCAAGTTACAACTATGTGTTTTCTTTCATGTATACGGGAAAAAGTGGTAGAAAAGCTATTTACCACTCGGGGTCGGACATTATGCTCTCATAATGTCCTGAGTGAGGGTGTTATCGGACTCGGCTGCGCCTCGTCCGATAACACCCTCACTGCGGACATTATGAGAGCATAATGTCCTCTCACTCGGGGTAAATTGCTTATATATACTGCAACAAGCATTTTGCTGTTACTGCATATCAGTTTCAAATAGGACAAATTGTAAAACATAGTCCAACATGAATGACGAAACTTTACTTGCTTTAATGGAGGGGGTGAGGTACATTTGTTTTCATGCAACAGCACTGCTCAATGTGCAAGTCAGGAATTGGCTAAGGTACGATTGCATTATTAATTCAAACAAATGAAATAGGTGTCGACAGATTTGAAACATAGTCCAATTAGGTCCTTGTCCTGTTGTCAGTGTCACAAAGAAATATGACAGGACCAGTGTGCCAGATTAGATGCAGACAGACAGAGAGAGAGCGACACAGACAAACAGACACACACACACACTTGACTGAATGATGTTGGTGGCCCTTCTACACATGTGTACACCTCGTGGTGCGAGGCGTTGTGTGCTTGTAGATAGGCTATTTTTGAAAATGATGAATACAAAACAGTTTTTGGACATGCAAGGTTTCCAGACTTACCATCCGACAAGGACAATATACGTGTCAGTACACCTGAGTCAACAGTGAAACATCAGCAGCACACATAGACTCTTCACTTATCAATACACAAATACGTTCACATTTATGACTGTATTACAGACAGTTTTCCATCCATGTTGGAGTCACATTTGACCCCTTTCAAGTCAAAATATTTCATAAATGTTATTTAGCTCGGCCGATATGAATACACAACAAAATGAATGGTTATTTGATTCGATTTAGAAATTGAGCCACAGAGAGAAATAGAAAGATAAACAGGACAGACAGTGTTTGTGTGAGAGGCAAGGAGAAGTGCAGCAGCAGACTGGCTGTCTTGTGTCTAATTTATACAGCGATTATACAGTCTGCCCAGTGTGAGGAACAGAACGTGACCTCCCAGGCTCCCAAACTCGGGTAAGTGAAGTTTGGGCTGAATTTAAATGCCAGATCAGACGAATCTCTGCTAAATATATGCTTAGCCTATAGCTGGTTTCATCTGGCATGTAAATTCATCCCAGTCTCGCCATT
Source organism: Nannobrachium achirus (assembly GCF_963921795.1). Classification (NCBI taxonomy): domain Eukaryota; kingdom Metazoa; phylum Chordata; class Actinopteri; order Myctophiformes; family Myctophidae; genus Nannobrachium; species Nannobrachium achirus. The sequence goes on from NW_027664708.1 coordinate 54,380, forward strand.
TGGGAAATCTCAGCACACGCACGCACGCACGCACGCACGCACGCACGCACGCACGCACGCACGCACGCACGCACGCACACACACACACACACACACACACACACACACACACACACACACCTCTCTCTCTCTCTCTGTTTCTCTCTGTCTCTCTCTCTGTGTCTCTCTCTCTCTCTCGCAAATTCAAACATGCCTACCACACAGTAAATGTCACCTCTGCAGTCAAACTCATGACATTTTCATGAATGGCTGTGACCTGAAAAGGCCAGCAGAGACAGTCCTTTGCATCCTCACAGTATGACTTCGTTCAGAATGCAGCAACACTGACCTCCAGTGTGTTGGTTTTTATGAAGGCTGCTAGTCTAAGATTTTCACCTATAATATGCATACATTATGCATAACATATATATATATATATTATAACATAACATAATATGCTTATATGTGAAATATATATATATATATATATAGGTATAAAATGTAAAGGATATAAAACAATTGCAAAGACACTGAATGTTCCAAAAAGTACAGTTTTCAGCATAGTTCACAAGTTCAAAGTCAAAGGAACAGTGGTTACACTAATGAACAAATTTGTCAGAGGGGGTTGAATAATTTCTATTTTAAAGTAGTATTTGTTGCCTATACTTTTACTTCTTCAAATATTGTACTTTTACTCCACTACATTTATTTGAAAACTTTAGACACTAGTTAATTTGTAGATTTTGATCATTATCATAACACAGTAGGCTATACATTAACCACTTAGGCCTAAATACATTTCGACCATTTGAAAATAGACGATATACAAGCATTGTGAACTTGTAGATCTGCTATTTTCAAAAGATTTTTATACATTTGAACACTTGAAATAGGACATTCTGAGTACTTTTGGTACTTTAAGTAGACTATACATTTTGATACCAATACTTTTGTACCTTTAGTCAAGTCAATTCTAAATTCCACTTTTACTTGTAACGGAGTAGCCTATTCATTGCAGTATATAGGCCTATTGTTACTTTTACTTAAGTAGAAAATGTGAGTACTTTTTCCACCACTGCAGAAAAACAATGCACTCAGTCGGGGGCGTGTCAGAAATGGGCTCGATCTATGAGAACAACAACACATTGGGGCTCACGCGCACACGCACAGAGAGAGAGAGAGAGAGAGAGAGAGAGAGAGAGAGAGAGAGAGACAGCACTGATTAAAGAGCGCTGCGCCCGAGCAGGAGGAGAGTGAGTGGCTGGCTGGAAAGAACTCCTCTCCTCTAATAGCATAGATCTGCACGGGGAAATTAATCAGTTGCCTACGTTTTTATAATATAGCCAACAAAACTTAACAGCAAGTTATAGCTGCATATTTTAAGTGATATTTTGCTTTCCCCTATACTTTATTATAAATGTATGTAGCCTATGATCCATATCATCCAATGACGCGCGCGTTTCCATGCCGCCACCATGAACACCGGCTCTTACCGTGGAGCTGTGAGCTTGTGATGGACTCTTCATCAGGGGAGTGAAATCGCCACGTTTGGCCGGTTTGGATACAAGGCGTAAGTCGGCATGGATTCGTTGAATTCCAGCGGAATAGACGCGTCTCCGGTGATCCATTTCAACTCCTCATCATGGACCCTGCTGGACAGTGGATATTCTTTGCCAGCGATAGCTGGTATAGCTGCTCTTGTAAGTTTTCTCATTATGTTTACCGTTGTTGGGAACGTATTAGTCGTTATAGCGGTGTTGACAAGCAGAGCATTAAAAGCCCCACAGAACCTTTTCCTGGTGTCCTTGGCCACCGCGGACATTCTGGTCGCCACTTTAGTGATGCCCTTTTCGCTGGCGAACGAACTCATGGGCTACTGGTATTTTGGAAAAGTTTGGTGTGGCATTTACCTGGCCCTGGACGTCTTGTTCTGCACTTCGTCCATCGTTCATCTGTGCGCAATCAGCCTGGACCGCTACTGGTCCGTTACGCAAGCCGTGGAGTATAACCTGAAACGAACTCCTAAACGTGTCAAGTGCGTGATTGTAATTGTATGGCTCATATCTGCCTTTATTTCTTCCCCGCCGTTGGTATCAATCGAGGGCAACAACGACACGAGCTATCAGCCACAGTGCGAGCTCAACGACGACACGTGGTACATTCTCTCCTCCAGCATCGCGTCGTTCTTTGCGCCGTGCGTAATCATGATCCTGGTGTACATCAGGATATACCAGGTGGCCAAAACCAGGACCAGGGGGATGTCGGAAAAGAGGCCCGGGCCCGAGCAAGGTGTCACGCAGACGGAGAACGGGCTGAGCAAAGCCGGCACCTCCCCGTTTCACGAGTCTGAGCGAGAGAACGGCCACTGGCGGTGCCCGCCCACGCCCAGTCAGCGCACGGAGGAGGTGGACGCGGAGGAGATGAGCACCTCCTCGGAGGGCAAAGGTCACACCACGCCTCACGACCTGAACTCCCAGAAGGCCAAGAGGGCCGGCCAAAAGAACAGCACCCTGTCCAAACACTCAAGCCGCCTTTCCAGAGCCAGCAACAAGTCCATGGACCTCTTTGCCTCCAGAAGGCAACGCCGGCGGAGCTCGGCGTCCAGGAAGAAAATCTCCCAGGCCAGGGAAAAGAGGTTCACTTTTGTCCTGGCCGTGGTCATGGGGGTGTTCGTGGTGTGTTGGTTCCCCTTTTTCTTCAGCTACAGCTTGTACGGCGTGTGCAGGGACTCCTGTAAGATCCCTGACCCCCTCTTTAAATTCTTTTTCTGGATTGGCTACTGCAACAGCTCCCTCAACCCCGCCATATACACCATTTTCAACCAGGATTTCCGACGAGCCTTCCAGAAGATTCTGTGCAAGTCGTGGAAGAAGTCATTTTAATTATGAAGAAAATCTATAGCACAATGATGACAATCTTTCAACCAACTGACATTAATGGAATGTATATACAGTATACCCCCAAAAAACTATTGTGTCTACCATTGCCACTATTCTGGTGGTATTTGTACACTGAATCTCGTACTTACAGTCTGTAACATGACACGCACTATAGTGTGTTTGTTTGTTTGTTTGTTTGTTTGTTTGTTTTCACTCTGCATACTAAGGTATGCTCTCTAATGCTTAGTGTGGCATCTTTGTTCAAGCCTTATTCTCCAAATTCCACGTACACACTACAAGAGGCATGCAGCAAGCTGGTTAGAGGGGATGGGTGGGGGTGCAAAGTGCACACTGATCCTCGTCTCCATTCAAACCATGGGTATTTGGAATGCTGGTGAATGACATCTTAACATCTATTTCCTTGGCCTGTCATGATGTATTTTTTGGCCTTATTTTCAATAGTGACAGTGAGGGAGACAGGAGAGGCAGACAGAGAGCAGGGGAATGACACAGCAGACAGTCAGGCCGGCCGGGAGTCAAACCAGGAACATGAAAGGAGGCATTCTGTGCCCATGTGGTAATATGCACCCTAAATCCATTTTCACATCAAGGTCCATTATTTATTCGGCATTTGAGCTATGGACCACCATTTGATGAGATTTAACCTCTCAGTCCCAACACTATTTTGTATAAGATTTTGTCCACAATTCCAGGCTGTACTGATGTTGGCACCATAGGAGAGAGAACAATATCAATCAAAATAACAATTGTTCTACATTCTCTAATTGTGTAGACTTCTTGTAAATTAAGCAATGCAGATGTTTAACAATAATTTAACTCTTGAGAGCGTAAAATGAAACCAAATCCATTTGGTTTCGTTTTATGCTCTCCAGAGTTTAAAGATCATAAGGGTGGTTGAGGACCACCTGGGACGCCCTCAAGGACCACTGGTTGAAAACCACTGGGCTATTGAGTCTCCCCAGGCCTGTCATGCACATGTGGATGGTGTCCCACTCCCCACAGGAAGTACAGGACCTGTGACCCGGATGAAAAGGACAGCTGCACGGTGGAACCTCCATGGTGTCTTGTGCTGATGATTGATCCCTGAGGAGGTCAGGTATTAGACTTACTGAAAGTGAAAGACTACAAAGTGACACGTCTGCTGTATTAGCCATTTATATGGTGTACACCAGAAGCCCTTGTTTTCACAGTGGCAATGAACTACTGAATGATTTCATGCAAAACCAGAAGCATTTATACAAAACAATACAGAAAAAAAATAATCTTGAGCTGTTTTTGCATTTGAACCTTGCAAAGTGCATTACATTTTCACTTGCTTAAGCTGTCTGCTGTCATGCAAAATAAAGGCGGAAAAATCGTACATAAACCTGTTTTGTGATGTGGAAGTATATTTCACATGCCTCAATAACTAGTAACTAAGTAAGTAATAACAGTAGTAGTAGTAGTAGTAATAGGACATTTGAATTATAATGCAATTTACATTTGAAACAAACAAACAAACAAATATTTAAGGGGATGTCCTGATTTTTGTATTATTTTATCTTTGAAGTGTAAATGAGATTATTTTCCGATTTTTAAGCTAAAGCAATTAACCTCGGTTGCTTCCTTTGAAGAAGAAAGTAAACTTTTTTCTGTGAGGAAACTTTTAGAAAAACAAAATATTCACCACTTCACTGTAGTCAGATCACAGGTCTGTGTGTGTGTGTGTGTGTGTGTGTGTGTGTGTGTGTGTGTGTGTGTGTGTGTGTGTGTGTGTGTGTGTGTGTGTGTGTGTGTGTGTGTGTGTGTGTGTGCGCGTGTGTGCGTGCATGTGCTGTATTGATTTTGGGTATAATAGGAGAGATGACAGGAAAACATTGATCAAAGTAACAATTATTCCATATTCTCTAATTGTGTAGACTTCTTGTAAATTAAATAATGCAGATGTTTAACAACAGTTTAACTCTTGCAGGTCCATTTGGTTTCATTTTACGCTCTCAAGACTTACGGTACAGATCTACTGTATAAGGGTCCATTTGGTTACCAACTCTCCATCATTTAGCTGGGGACCACTTGGAACACCCTCAAGGACCACTGGCGGTCCCCGGACTACTGGTTGAAAACCGCTGTGTTAAATTATTGACTGATCATTAAAGCAAAGTTCAGAAGTCCTCACAAGGTTGTGCATTGAGCAGACTGAGGTGGCACTGTGGGAATCAATAAAGGTGCAGTAATGGGGTCAGATAAAGGTTGGGTCCCTCTGGTGGGGGACTTGCCACGTCAATTTGAGGTTGTTAGCAAGCTTTTTCCTCACAACAGGTTTGATGCTCTGCCTCACTTCGCCTTAATCTAATACCGGCCACTGCCCCTGTGGGCAAGAAAACGATGTGAAACAGAATTCCTCCTATACCCAACAAGGCATGGCAAGACACGTTTATTTGTATAACACATTTCAACAACAATAAAATTCAAAGTGCTTTACATAAACTATTGTGACATTTAGACAGTGCGTTAAGTGAGTGCAGGAGAAAATTGTTTATTTTAATTTTTTCCCGGGCAGAACAAGAGAAAAACTCTTTGTAATGGGTTCCTAACTGACTCTGTGTGCCATTATTGACGTTACCCGTCAGCAGAAATAAAATATGATGTGTCAGAGCATAGAAAAGGAATACGGCATCACAGTGTGTTCACTGCAGAAAATGAACAGTAAGGAGAATATAGCACACAGATAATGGTTGATATATATATATATATATATATATATATATATATATATATATATATATATATATATATATATACATACAGTATATATAGACAGCACATACAATTTCTTTAGTGGAGTTCCCTGCTTCACCTTTCTCTCAGTGAAGGGGTCCATGGCCTGAGAAATGTTAAAGACCCCTGTTCTAGACAAATATCAAACATCTGTCTCTTCTCTTTATGCATCTGTAAACTAAATGTGCCATTTAATGTGCTACCAATTCAAAATCGCTGACTCAACCATGCTGGTATTAGCTAGATTACATTTTCTTTATAAAGGTCAGACAGAGATTAATTTGCGCTGCTAGTGGCCAATGTTCTTTGGAGGATTTATATCTTTTTAGGAAGGGCAGTGCATTAGTCACTCTTTCAAATAAACCCCTAGCACTTATCCTGTGCTGAGGGGACTGACACTGTGCATTGATATCACCCACTGGCCTTTGTACTCAAGGTTCTTTTTTCAAGAACACCAGGACACTGAACTCCCTAAATAACATCCCGGTAAATGCCAATGTAGTCTTTATCTTCATTGCAGTTCGGTATCTGAAAACCTGTGGCTTGTATTTGAGTTCTTCATGTGTATCATTGGCAGTGGGGTTGAGCGATGGCAGCAAACATTATCTTGAAACCAGCACCAAAGCGGATTAGACAATCATTTGCAGTTTACCCCAAAATACACCAAAATAAGCCTTTCAGCCTGACAAGACTTTCAGATGAAAGAAGACGTTGGCATTTCGCTTCAGATCACGCTCAGAGGTAATGTGATACAGAAAAGCGTACAATCTCTCGCAGGTCTGTAGTCATGTTCAACAAAAGTTGAGTCAAAGATTTCTATCTTTCCTTGACTAAACACTTCAAAGAGATAACACAAAGGGAAATGTATTCATTAATTTTGGGCTACAACAATTAATTTGAGATCTTCTTATCATTAAAGACAATTAATTTAACAGCTGTAGCCTGGTAACCAGACCAATCTGCCATTGCAAGAAAAGAATTGCCCTGCAGATTTGGTCGGGCACCGCTCAGTAGTGATTGGATTTCACTCCATCCGAAGTAGTGAGGGACCAATCATTGTGTAGAAAGGTGTGTATGAATAGGCTGCAGTCCCAAATATTGGTACTCTCTTCATCCATCCATCTTCAACCTCTTATCTGGAGTCGGGTAGCGGGGGCAACAATTTCAGCAGAGGGCTCCAGACTTCTCTTTCCTATGTCAACCACTTCCTCCTGAGGGATCCCAAGGCGTTCCCAGGACCGTTTGGAGATGTAACCCCCCATCTGGCCCTTGGTCTGCACAGGGTCTCCTCCCAGTGGGACATGGAGCAAGGACCTCCCTAGGGAGACACTCGGGACGCATCAGTACCCAGATGCCCCCCCCCCCCGAACCACCTAAGCTGGCTCCTTTACAAGTGAAGGAGCAGCGGCTCAGCTCCGAGTCTCTCGGGTGATTGAACTTCTCACCTTATCTCTGGGAGATGCCAGAGATAAGGTCTGAGAAAACTCATTTCGGCCACTTGACTGGCTTCAATTTACGTATCAAAGAAACACCAGTCACCTCTGTATTGAATTGATTAAAATCACAGACATTTTTATCTCAAGGACCATATGCGAAAGTCAAGTCAATGATGAGTTTTAAAAAAATCACACCCGTGTGAACTGAGCGGTGGTTTACCCCCCCCCCATGTGTGTGTGTGTGTGTGTGTGTGTGTGTGTGTGTGTGTGTGTGCGTGTGTGTGTGTGTGCCTGGCCTGGCCTGGCCTGAAAACAGCGCCCCTCCCTTAACGTGTGGTTAGAAAAGGTACTACACCACAGGCTTGAGGCTACATACGGACCCACCCACATACACACACGTACCTCTACACACACGGCCACGTATAGGAGCGGCGTGACCACCGCTCAAAAAATCCAGTGCATGTTAATTATTTTTTTCTGGGGTTACTTGGTTCCTTGCACCATGGAAGAGAGAAAGGAGATTGGTGTGTGTTGTTTTCGATTTATATTGACTTCAATTTACTGCCATCCAAAAGGAGCCAGGGGAAAAACACTCCCTCTTCTGTGTTAATGGGTCTATCCTCTTGTCAGAAACATACAAGACTGAAAAAATAAATCTGACTTACTTTGGTAAGTTAAGTTATATTGTGTTATATTTTATATATCGTCCACTCCGGGGTAGATGAAATCTTGACCAATATTCCTTTTAGACTAAACAGCACATATTTGGGATGGGATCCAGGTGGTTATTTCCCTTTAAGGCCTACTGAACTGCATCAAATAGACTAAACTAGTATAAAGTAGGACAGCTCACATTATCATATTAGATTATATTTTTGCAATCCAAACTTTATAGAAGTTTGCTGTATGTTGACTGAAACTGCCTCATGCATTATTACCTTCCTTGTACATGTGGTGAATTATGTGTCTTCGGCCAGTAATAACTCAGTGTGTAGCTAACATGTGTAATGATGATGGAGGAGCTGGGACACACAGATGATCTCACAACTCACCATTAGTGCAGAAAGCACTGGCTCGGTTCTTTGACACCACTTTACTCTCCTGTCAAATTGTTCAAATGAAAGAGTGCAGCAGAACTCAGACGAAAATGGATCAAACTTTCCTTGGATTCTTGTCAACACTAAAGAAATATGTTCTCCCTAGTTGTCGAAGGAACACCATTTGAGTCACCCCACCACTTCTTCAATCACAAAATTGTAATAATGAATGTCTCATATGACGAATGCACCCCAGATGCATTGCAAAAATACATAGTCAGAGTCGAATTTAAACGTCTTAGCCAAAATAACAGATTTTCAAAAATGTGTCTTTGCCGAGCAACGCGGTCATACGATGAATTATAAATTCGGCTTCAGTCGTAGGTTCAAAAGATGGTAACCTAAAAGTTGTCTCTGTTTTCTCCTGTGATCAATGCTGCTTGTTGCGTTGCTGCATTGCAGTGAATGAAATTCAGAAATAAGAGGTCATTAAGATGTACAGGATAAAGATTGCTTGACTGACCATGTAGGGTTTGAGAGACATACTGTTTGCCAGTGGTCTTCAACAGGGGGGCCAAATCTTTGGATTCTTTTTACATTAATCACTTAAACCCTTGCATCCTTATCATGACGGGAACATGTGCATATGCATACAGTACAATGTTATTTATTGAGTGTTTTTGAGAAAGAAAATGTTCACTGCAAGTACAGAACACCTTTAAATCAATTGTATTGTTTGTTTTGTTTGCACCGAGATTACTGTTCAAGGAAAGGTGGACTATATAAAAAAAATAAAACTAAGCAGATTTAGCATCACAGTCATTTTCCACAGCAACAGTGCCCAACAATGTTATGTGCTTTGTTGATGGACCAACATTCGTTGCCTGAAGCATACAGTAGCGTGAGAAGTTGGTAAAAACTGATTTTGCATGGAGTTAAAAAAATAATAATATTTAGATGGAATCTTCTTTGCAAACTGCTGTTTTTATAACTGCAGAATAACCACACTTCTTAGGTGGATTTAGATCTAACTTAATAGTAGCTACATTGGTCTGATGCACCAGAGTGAGCAACCACAGTCTATTTATAATGTACCGTACAAGAAAGGAAAGTCCACTCCCCGCTGGCAGCACTGTTCTCCAATCACCAACAGTAGAACCCATGCTGTATGATTGAAATGTAGGTTATGTGTGGGCAACAAATTGACCTCCCATTGATATTTCCTGCTAGATGTTCTAAATCATCACCTCCCAGTGGCATTGGGGGGGATTAACAGTTTTAAGCTTCGGATATACAGTACTGTGCCAAGCCCCCTTAGCTCTTATTATTACTGTTTCCATTTGCAACAACATGGCTGGTGTTGTTTCACCTTGTGTCTGGCTTTTACGTGATATCTCAGGAACACCTGATGGAATTTCATGATATTTGGCACAAACTTCCACTTGGGCTCAGGAATGAACTGATTAGAAGTACTGTACTGTAGGTGGTCAAAGGTCAAGGTCACTGTGACTTCACAAAGTCTTCACTACATATTGTATTGGTCTGGAGTCTGAACAGTCATTAAAATGTCTCAAGACAGATTCTGTCTGCACCACTGCCTTAAACATGTAGGCCTAGTGTTGTTTTGATAGAGATAAACACATTAGCAATGGCACCCAGGACAAAGCCAGTGGACTAAGAAAGGGGAGGAGGGGGTCCCATAAATACAGTCGACATGCGACACAGTCAACACGCGACATAACTGGAAAGCCTGTCATGTCGAACGTAACCTTTTACCCAGATATTATTCAAGTGTGGATTATAGATGTGGTATTTCGCTTAAAGACAAGAGCACATGCAGCAGGCTCATAATCTCTGCCTCAACTAGCCCTTGTTTGCTCCCAATGTGTAATGACTAATACATCACACACACAGCAGCTCTGTGCCTGTCCTTTGACAGGAATCCAGGCCACACAGGCAAACTTTATATGGTCATTGTTTGGCAGGAATAGGCTATAGTGAGAACTGAGAACATCAGTTACACAGATATTGATCAAACACATCATGTTGCAGGCACAAATTAGTATCTTAATTCTCCATATGGTTATTTTATGAGAGCAACATGTAGGGTGCATTCGTAAATATGCTCTTGGGGTGAATTCACAAAGAATGGAAATAACATTACATTCATTACAATAAGTCCAAGATTCAGTCACCTGAGAGACTACTTTGTGTCATTCTAGTTTGGGAGGCAGCTCATTAGGGCTGAGGATATACTTGCGCCCAGGTGTACAGTTCCCATCATAATGAGGCTGCTGCCAGTTTCCAGTGTGACCTGTCTCCACCGTGCTGCACACTTCATTAGTTTAGTTATGAACACTAATGGTTCACATACACAACTTATTCTACATCCACATACTGATTCAGATACTGTAAATGGATGTAGCCTGCGGAATGGGTTCAGCCAGCATAACCTTGAGTGGGTCAATGCGGTTGCATTCAGTTGATACAATGCTACTACGCCAGTCTTGCGTCACAGGTGACGTGGCAGTCAGCTGATCATTGCCAACCTACTTAAAGCTGCTCAGTTGTCTCTTCCTCCTGCCTTGCTGATTGGCAGCTGGCACTTGCTTGCTGCTCTTGCCCGGACTGTTGCTTGTGTTTGCCATTCTTCATGTTCAGCTGTCAAAGCAGGTTGTGTGCGTTTGGTGTTGGAACAAATGGTTTTGGAGGTCAATGGTAATGTCTTTGCTTTAAGTTTTTAAGTTGACTGATATCCTCAAGCTGTGGTTGTTCTGCAAAGTTGCAGCATAGTCATTCAATGGAGTCTGATAGTCTCCAGGAATTAGCCTGCACCATCTTCTGTAGTGGGGAAGCTTTCATGTCTGCTCTTCCCTCTTCTGTGCATGATACAAGTATGGTTATGTAGGTCTTGCTCATGTGATTACTTTGTGGCTTTATAAAGGTAGGCACCAGTAAACTTTTCTATGTGGTGGAAAGTTTGATAATGGAGGCTTCTTTGTAATCAGGAAGTCAAGTTAAATGGCCAAATGCATCATGGGTAGTGTGGTCTATGTACTGCTTCTATTATACACACATCCACTCTGTTCTCAGTCTGGCAGTGTTGCCAGGTCTGCTTATTAAAAGCAACTTTGGATTGTTTTCCTGTTAAGTTTCTAGTTGTGGGTTTCTTCTGTTTGGGCTTGTTCTGAAATGTAGTTATCTATATGGCCTTGCTTTCATCATTTTTTAAGAAAATGCTGCTATCATATTTAGAGCTCAAATGGTGAAACCTGTGGGCTTGTTTCATAGACCTGGTCCCTTTTTCACTCACAGGATCTGGCAACCGGAGAGTTTTCCTCTTGGTGTGGTGCAGTGTTTTTCTCTCCTCTGCACTATTACTAGCTTGCTTTGGAATCAATTAGTATAGGAGTCGAGATTGAGGATATGATATTTAGTTAAAATGTGTGATGGGGAAAATGTTAAGAGCTGCCTTAAGGGGTTACCAGGTTGAGGCCTGTTTGGCCAAAAGCCTAGTTTGAGTGTTTGGACCTTGTGGCATGATGTGTACAGCCCAGTAGCCTACTTGGTAAGAACTTTTGAACATATTTGAACAATTTCATCAGTGGCCATATGAGCATATATCCGATTGATCATCAGAGTTTTGTGCATTGTAGCATGTGGTATCGTGATTTCATCATTTCAATTGTTTGGTGGTGAGCTAATGCTAGCATCCAGGGTGTTTGTTCATGCTAAGCTAAAGTTAGCTTTCTTTTATTTCTGTGCTTGACATGTGATAGCTTCATTGCTTGGTTAGCATTAACTGTATGCCGCTCTAAGCATTCTAGCATTGTATAATTTGGCATTGTATCATTTCATTTATGAAGCAATTCATAGCTTGGATGCATTCATAACTTGGCAAGCATATGGTTGTTGGTTAATGTCTTGTCTACTATTGATCAGCATTTAAGGTGGCCCGGCCGGAGGCCTGTTTAGCCAAAGCTCACTTGAGTTTTGTTGTGCCTGGATATGAGGATGGCCTATCTTAATTCAAGAATCTGAGTTGTGCATTTTGTAGCCATGCACTTTATCATGATTTCCCCATCTCAATTGAGGTGGGGAACTTATAGTAGCATCGGATAGTCGGTTCATGCTAAGTTCATACTAAGCTAAAGCTAACTTGCATTCATCATGTGCATGGTCATGTGATAGCTTAACTGTCCTTTGGTTAGCTCTGTCTGATATTGATTCATTGATTGAAGAGTAGATGATGTTGCATAGGAAGGTTCAGGTTTATGATGGTTCACTTCACTATGTTGTCTGTGGCTTCATGTGCAGTTAATGTATGTTTGCAAGCAACATAGCCTACTGTGTTGCAGAGGACTCAGCAACAGGCAGTTGCCAGGTCTGATAAAGTAAGCCACGTTGGGCTAGGTTGGTGGATGACATGCAGCGTTGCCATGTCTGTCTATTATAAGCCATGTTGGACTGGCTTCTAAGTTTGGGTAGCTTATAATGCAGTACATTTATCTAAATAATATAATTAAATGACAATTGTAATAATCTGTTACTTAAATTAAAGAATCAATACATTTATTAATGGCTGTGGGCAGCAGATCATAGTTTCATTAATTGTGGCTTGAAGTTTCATGAAATGGTGTATGATTTATTTTCTCTAGTTGGTACTTGTTCCCTAGGAGTGTCATTTTTTGGCATAAAGTTAGCTTATTCTCATTCTCATCTTATTGTCTCAGCCGATTCAACACTGTTCTATACTCGCACGGAAGCTAAACTCAGTCATGCACTAGGTTTATCCATGTCATTTTAAGGGATGTTCATTCAGCTTTATTGGCTTTTTATTGTTTTAATATGTAAAAGCCCTAAGTGTTAAATAAAGGCTTTTTAACTGCGTTCCTTGGCTCTGAGCGTGCGAGAAGAACTTCCCGATGGGATCCCTTGCTGAGTTAATCCGATATTAACTTCTAGCACCTCAAACACGACAAGACTGGAGATGCCACACATGCTAAACTCTGAAGCACTCGGCTCATCTTGTTTAAATGTTCATTCATTGCTTGAACTCATACTGCTGTTTCTCTCTCATGAGCCATGTCCCAGGGAGATCAACGCTGTCGGGTGACCTAATGTTCATCATGGAGGCTGGAAGGTCCAGGAGTGCATGGGTGCTGCAGGTTCATCTCTATTCACAGCTGCAGTATGGTCATTGTCAAGAAGTAAACAAGCTCACCTGGTGTTTTGGGATCTTCTCCGGAAGCCATAAAAGGCACGTCATTTGTTAATCAAACTATATGTTAATCTAAATTCTTTCTGGTTCAAGTCTTATGTATGCCATGGTGGCCGCTATTGCTTGAAATGCGTATCCATTTACTCATGCATTTACATAAAACCACACTCTTTGAATCTTACGAACTGAAACCGTCAATCACACTGTCATGCAGCATTCATTCTCTTATCATAGTCTCTCTGTTTATATGCGCACTCACACATAGTCTTACACATAAACATACTCACACTCACTTACCTACTTGTTTTTGTCAGATATGTAGGAGTTTTTTACAAACGTATGACTGTCTGTGCCATTTATAAGTAGACTGACAAGTTAATTTGCTCCATTTGTGAGGTTGAAATATCAGATCATGCTATTCAGGTTTTGTTTTCGGAAAGCCATGGTTGGTGGCTCATGCTTCATCAAAAATCATTTATTGTTAAGAGCTGATGCCGCCTGTTTTCTGTCCATTCCTCTATGTCTCGCTACCTGCATGGTAGCCTGGGCTGGCTTCCAATTTCGGGCTTTTGATCCGGTCGGGAGCGGAAGATCTCCTACGTTTTTCTGTAGTCCAAAACGGACTACACTTTGGCCGGAAACAACGACCGGAAACAGTTTTAACCCGTACTTGCGCATGCGCTAACTACATGGCTAACGACTTGCGCATGCGCTAACTGGGTTGAAACTGTTTCCGGTCGTTGTTTCCGGCCAAAGTGTAGTCCGTTTTGGACTACAGAAAAACGTAAGAGGTCTTCCTGTCTAGACCGGATCAAACGACCTGTTTAGTAAACGCAGACCAGGCTCTCTCTCGGGAGAAAGCCTGGTAGGCGAGGTTACCTGCATGGTGTCTAATTCCGGGAGGGATGATCCTCATCTCCACGGAGCCGGGGAAGGCCATGTCAAGGGCTGGGTTCGCTGCCAGGCTGTGTTTGGTGTGACGGAGACGTGGACTCCCATGCTGCACACTTAATCCTTCGGATCGGTGCTGCAAATCGCCAGCATCCCTGGTTCATCATCTTCTAAATCTGGGACGTTGACCCTCGACAAGATTCTGGTTCGCCGAAAGCAAAACACTTGCCAGTACTGCGAACTGCCTTCTGAACTCTACTGCTCATTCCCTACGCATTGGAGCATCCTTAATTTTATTCTTTTATCCAAACTGTCAGCGGAACTGATATGTTAACTATTATCTCAACTTATCAGAATGTAATGACTTCAAGTGTGTAATTTAGCTTGAGTGGTTCAAGCATTATTTCTTAAAGCTATGGTGGTAGCTGGGGGTAATCTGTGTGCATCAGAGTTTACGTTCACTTGAGTTTTAATGCTCCTCTATACTGGCATTAGAGGATGGCTGTTGGTGTGGGCAACTAAAGTTATGTCTTAGCAATCCCAGATGGTGTCGCTGTGTTGGGGGAGAAGTTGGGATCGGCTTAGTATTAGAGGGGAGCTTCACCCCACATTGAAGGCTCACATAAGCTTGCATTCGTCACTGTGTCTCCTAAGGAGCGGTGGGACGTCACTGTGTCTTCTTGGGAGCAGTGCCTGGCTTACATAGATTTCCTCATAATGTTAGTATATCCTAGCAGGATCCAGAAATGCTAGCGGCATTTCGGCACTGTGTCTCCACGCGGAGCAGTGGGATATCAGCTAGGGTGCCAAACGGCGTGGTGTGCCTGGCTCACATAGTTTTTCCACATAATGTTAGAATATCCTAGCAGGATCTAGAAATGCTAGCTGCATTTCGGCACTGTCTCCACGCGGAGCAGTGGGATATCAGCTAGGGTGCCAAACGGCGTGGTGTGCCTGGCTCACATAGTTTTTCCACATAATGTTAGTATATCCTAGCAGGATCCAGAAATGCTAGCTGCATTTCGGCACTGTCTCCACGTGGAGCAGTGGGATATCAGCTAGGGTGCCAAACGGCGTGGTGTGTCTGGCTCACCTAGTTTTTCCACATAATGTTAGTATATCCTAGCAGGATCTAGAAATGCTAGCTGCATTTCGGCACTGTCTCCACGCGGAGCAGTGGGATATCAGCTAGGGTGCCAAACGGCGTGGTGTGCCTGGCTCACATAGATTTCCACATTATGTTAGTATGTCCTAGCAGGATCCAGAAATGCTAGCTGCATTTCGTCACTGTGTCTCCGTCAAGGAGCAGTGGGACATCTGCTAGGATGAATCGGTAGAGTAATTTCCCGTAGGGCGTTCTTGGTTCTGCGTGTTGGGGGTGTTTATATATATTTATATCTCCCTGCTCCTAATGGTTATTGATGTTCTTCTGTGCTGCGCTGAGCAGGGAGAGCAGAGCCTGACGCCAAAATAAATGTGACATATACACACTTGCATTACTCATTCATAATAATAAACATTGTATCAATCCTTATCGTAAGTTATCTGACTGAAATGGATGTAGCCTGCGGAATGGGTTCAGCCAGCATAACCTTGAGTGGGTCAATGCGGTTGCATTCAGTTGATACAATGCTACTACG
Organism: Nannobrachium achirus; assembly: GCF_963921795.1. Classification (NCBI taxonomy): domain Eukaryota; kingdom Metazoa; phylum Chordata; class Actinopteri; order Myctophiformes; family Myctophidae; genus Nannobrachium; species Nannobrachium achirus. Next base: position 70,241 of record NW_027664708.1, read on the forward strand.
CCAGTCTTGCGTCACAGGTGACGTGGCAGTCAGCTGATCATTGCCAACCTACTTAAAGCTGCTCAGTTGTCTCTTCCTCCTGCCTTGCTGATTGGCAGCTGGCACTTGCTTGCCCCCACCGCCTCCCCAGCACCACCAGTAGGCTCTGCTGCTAATTCTGTTCCCCATGGGGGGTGTTTATATATATTTATATCTCCCTGCTCCTAATGGTTATTGATGTTCTTCTGTGCTGCGCTGAGCAGGGAGAGCAGAGCCTGACGCCAAAATAAATGTGACATATACACACTTGCATTACTCATTCATAATAATAAACATTGTATCAATCCTTATCGTAAGTTATCTGACTGAACCTGTGCCGTAACCTGTTTATTGTAGCTAATTTAAAAAAGAAAATAGTTTTCCTCCACAATATTTACAGTAAAGCATGATTATCTCCTTTAGAGAATTCTTCACAATTCTGCACTTAGAATTCAGAAAATGTTCTTCTTGGGGCGAATGGCCATGGAGACTCCTGCAGGGGCTAAGCCTCTGATCTTAAACAACGCTAGAAACGCCCCTGTGGCATGCCTTTCAAACAGCTTCTGTTTGCTCTGTTGCTATGTACTGTATACTTTTGCTCATATACTGTAGTATTCAGTTTTGCATGGTGGGGGGGTTTAGGTAACTTTCCCCACTCACCTTCTTTGCATGTCCTATTTGGCACTTGAGCCCCTTGTGGGCGGCAGTGGCTCAGGGGTAGAGTGGCCGCCTGTTCGATCCCGGGCTTCCCCAGAGTTAGTGTCTAAGTGTCCTTGAGCAAGACACTGAACCCCAATTTGCTCCCGATGAGCAGGTTGATGCCTTGCATGGCTTTCCCTGCCATTGGTGTATGAATGTGTGAATGTAATGCACATTTAACAATATAAATGCACCATTTGCCATTTACTGTAGCATTTACTTGACATTGAGGAGGCCATAGTGAGGCCAATATAGAACTTGGAGGCCAGTCTATGAAGTAATATTGAATAAGATAAGTAATATCTGAATCATTCTGGTTCTTTTAATGAATGGATGCATTGCACGGACAGCATACATGGAAGTTTCAGCGCCAAGCCTTCCTCAGTGTGTATCTGAGGTGCCCAGCACCATTCAGAGATTGAGGAATTAGAATAGATAGACAAGACTAAATCCATTGGATCCATTTCCTGAATTTACAACTCCAGAAAAAAAACAACAACAACGTACCTTCCCTTAGAGAGTTTCACTTCACGCTCAACAGCTGCCTTTCTAATGAGTCTAGATTCAGCTTTAGTACCCTGTCCCAGCTTCTACAATGTTATTGAGCCTCGATCCATTGTGGAGCATATGCTGAATTTTAAAAACCCTTGCCTCATTTTCTTTCCTGGCATCCTGATTCATGTGCAGGTTCTAGCATACAAGGAAATTCAATCCACCATAGTTCGCAGGACGCAGTGCAGTGTTATACAATACCGTTTTATAATTGCAATGATATTTTAATGTTTTCTTTTTGTCCATGAATTGAATACCAAGGACCACCAACATAAACAAGACCTTAAAGGGCTTATTTGGGGTGTTCCTTTTAGGCAGTGGTGCAGTGGTGATTCAATGTTTGGGGGGTCGCGAACGTCGCTCGACAGTCGACACCTACTATACAGGTCTATTGATATGCAAATAGGCAGTTTCTTTGTTAAACAGTTGTCGAGGTGTGAACTTCGGGAGGTGCGAGACCCCGGCTCAGAAAAGATATGGGTCGTAGGGGGCGCGCGACCCAAGACCACGGCAACACTGCTTTTAGGCAGGGTGTTTAACTGGGCTTTTTTTTTTACAACATTTTTGTCTATATAAAATATTCAATCAATCGATTGCAACATTTTCATGCTTATTTTGTCTATCTATCTATCTATCTATCTATCTATCTATCTATCTATCTATCTTGTATCTATCTACCCATCTACCTATCTACCTATCTACCTATCTATCTATCTATCTATCTATCTTGTATCTACCCATCCACAGGTGGCAAGGGTTGGAATGGAACAGTCAGTGATCTCTATACACATAAAAAAAAAGTTGAAAACTGGCCAGACCTCGTCCTCTATCTCCTTAAAATGTATTATAAATTCAGACCACAAAGATGTCAAACAAGAAACAAGATTGATTTCATGGTGTCTGGAGAAGCCTAGAGTTTGTTTTCTCACCAACCGAATGTAGGGCCATTATTCTCAAATACTATTTGCCCTACATTGTGCTAACATTCAAGGAATAATAACTTCACAGGTACTCACAGGAGTTCACAGGTATGTAGCCCTGAAACATGACGGCCGTGATATGACGTTGGTGTCATATCACGGACGTCATGTTTCAGGGCTAACAGGTTTGTATCACTGCTTCCAATATGCATGCTGAGATTTCTTTCTTTTCCCCCACTTTTTGCCAATGGAGAGACAGGAAACATATGAGGGTGACATGCAGCAAATGGTCAGGCCGGCCAGGAAACAAACTGGCTGTTGCAATCGATCATTTATTTGTCCTCAGGCTATATTTCTCTGTACTGAAGTACAGAGAAAGCCATTGGATTCCATTCATTTCAGTATGGTATCAAAACTTACTTGCCGAGAGTTGAAACTTGCTTGAAATCGAACACAGTGAACATGCCTTCTTGCAGGCGGCCATGCCGTGAAAAGTCCTTGAATGTTGGCAGACTGTTGGATGAGATGATGAGATTGGATGGATGTAAGATGCTGCTGTGTGGCAGTAGCGCAGCAGGTTATGGTACCCCGGGGATGTGGAGGAGAGAAAATGACATTCAAGTGAATGTTGGGCTGAGCCTTGTCATTATGTGTTTTCAGTCAAGCAATAGGCTTTTATAGCTCAACAGTTGAATCAGGTTCAGGCTTGTCAATCCCTGTGACATCTGCCACTGAGTTGTCTTTTACACAGTGTTCCATAGAGTCCAAGTTCAAAGATAACTCTCGCTGTGCACTCTATGCTTGGACCTTTTGTCCAAGGACATGGAGGGGGAAATGGAGGCAGCTCATTTTGATCGCAAAATGCAAGATTCAAGATCAGCAATGAAATTAACCATTGGTCATAGTACATTTTGAGGTTCTTGACGGTGCTGTGTGCATAAATTCTACTTCTAAATGTTATCCATGCCGACCATGCGTGTACAGTATGTGCACACAGTATGAGTCAGTTGTCACTTTGGCATGTGCGGGTGCAGTTACAGAGGAGGGATTGGCACAGGTTGGTGGAGGTGAACCAAAGGATTTGCTATATTGTAGATGTGGAGAGGTTGTGGGAGTGTGTGGTATATTACTAATACTACTAGGCTTTAGGGTGCTGCATTGCTGCTAACTAGGGAGCCTGGCTGGTAATATACGTACGCGGCCTATGATCCCAGAGATCCCGGGCGAGGATAATTGACAAGCTTCCAGGTTGGGGGGATGCCTGTAGGCTGTAGGGTGCTGCTTTGCTGCTTGATAGCAAGCCTGGGTCTTTAGCTGACTGGTAACGTTCGGGCCTACGACCCCAGAGTTCCTGGGTTTACCACCCGGCGAACTTCTACTTGTCTTTATCTTGCTATTGTTAGAAACATTTGTGACCAAGACCATGAATGAATATCCATACAACAGCTTTGTAAGAGCTGTACTTTGTAATGTGGCACTGCAGAATTAACTGTTCAGTTAACATTTTAACGTATTCATGACATTTTTAAGCATCACTGCCCTATACGTTATAGCTACCACGTAATACCAGCAGCCTAAACGTATACAGTATATCTCATAGTTCACCCCAACCCACAGTTAATTGACGGCTTTAATAGCTCTCTGTGAGAGTCATTATAACACAGTGAAGCCCATTTTCTCTAATCAACTAATGTTAATGAGACAGACCCTGTACCTTCTCAGACATTCAATCTCTCCTACTGAACTTAAAATAGAAGTTACATGCTCCAAATGTTCCCATTGTCAGAGCCTTCCCCCGTGTCACCCTCAAAGAGAAGAAAGTGTCATGATTCAACCCCCAGTTGACAGAGGTGTGGGAGGACAGATCTACAGTATGACTTATGACATGTAACAGCTCCTGTTTGGCTTTGCACTAGCCTTCCTTAATTGTTACCTTCCTTGTTGTTGTTACCGTGCTAATAACTACAAAAGTGTGCTCCTCTGAGTGCAGGTCTCCACTAGGCAATCTTAGGCAATCTGAACAAATCCATCAACTCTGGAAGTCAATCATATATAGTCAAAATCAGTAGGAGTAGCCTAGTGGCTACTCCTACTGGGGGGGGGGGGGTGGGATGGGGGGGGTAGCCATTAAACGAAACGGGTATTTCTTACATTGATGCTCCTACATATTATCATGCAAGCACCAGTTAAAGTTACTTTCCATCCCTCATACTGTATGCACAGTGCACATCCCATAACCCACACACTGCACATCATTTTGGAGCTCATATCTTTGAACGGGTAAGAGCTAGTAATTACAAATGACAGAGAGGCCAGATGAGGTCTGGCCTCTCTGGCTGTTTTGTGCAATCACTGCTCCCTGCATTAATGGGAACTCTGCTCTGGACTGGCCTGGGATTTTTAGTTTATGGAGTAGGTCATACCTCACCCAGTTATTCCTCATAGTTATCAGGGGAAAACAAGGCAGAATATACATTTTTTATGTGTTTCTAGTCCTTTTCATTGTTGGATTCAAAAAGGTATGAATCATGATGAAAAACAAAAGAAGGCATTTGGGTCTCACTAACAGAAATAAATTATATTATATAAAGGAACGATTCATTGAACTTTGCACGTGGTTTTCAACCAGTGGTCCCTGGAGTTCCAGGTGGTCCCCAGCTAAATGAGAGTTGGTAACCAAATGGATCCTTATAGATCTTTAACTCCGAGCGTAAAATGAAACCCCTTACGGGTCCATTTGGTTTCATTTTACACTCTCAAGAGTTAAATTATTGCTAAACACCTGCATTACACAATATACAAGAAGTCTACAAAAGAGAATGTAGAAAATGTTTTATTTTGATCAACGTTTTCCTTTTATCTAAAGGTACCAACATCAATACAGCATGAAATTGTGGATAAAATCATATCCAACCAACAAAATATTCTATGTTTTGGGTCTGAGAGGCTAAATGTCATCAAATGGTGGTCCATGGCTCAAATGCTGAATAAATAATGGTCCTTTATGTGAAAAGGGTTGAAAACCACTGTGCATAATACATAAGCTTCAACCGAGAGGTGAATACATGGCTTGCTGTCTATATCAAACACGGCTGTCACTCAAGTCAGGTGACAGGGTCATGACATTGAGATGCGTTCACATTTTAGCACACTTCATCACGGCGACGATTGTCCTTAAATCACCCGTTGTATTTTGCTCTGCAACATTCACCATCTGGCCCTCACAGGACTATCCAGCATGATTATATCATAATCTTTACATACCTATATCTACATGCCTCATATTCGATTACTGCAAAAATATAGACGTTTCGACCTGTTATGGTCTTCTTCAGTATGAAGAATACTGAAGAAGACCGTAACAGGTCGAAACATCTATATCTTTGCTGCTTGTTAATAAAAAAAAGTTTGAGCGACCAGAAAGTGAGTGCGAGCTACCTTCTTTGTTCCTAGTATTGCTGCGTTGGCAGTTTTAGCTCAGCACCGAAGACGAGGATGTGCGTTATTTTTTCTTTGAAGGGTTTGATCTTTTAATCCATAAGTGTCTTCTGCTGTGAGGTAATACAAATACATTTGCTGGTCTGTACAGATGTACAGTAGGGGGATGGTGTATGTAAATGCACAAAATGTTCCCCAATAATTAAAAAACGTTTTGGTAAATTATTGGTAAATTCCAAATATTAAAGTATTCCACGGCAGCCCTGGGCTGGCGCTTCGGTCGGCACCCAAGAAACCCTGGTATATACACAACAACAGCTAGGGAAGAGAAACAGTTTTTATTCTTTCTCCTGGGTTATCAACATCTAATGTAAACATATGAGCACCAGCAGTAAACCTTACATTGAGGACAATTTGAGGATAACCTTTACACGGTTTCAGTTGTCCTCTCTTAGACTGCCTGCAACACATAGGGAAATATGGACATGAGTTAGTTTACTGATCTGAACACACTCTTGTGGGCACTGAAAGAGCAGAAAGCTATCATTGTCGATTATTCTCTAGGCCCAATGTTTTATACAATTTTGTAAATAAATCAAAAGCATACACTTTGAGAACAGCACTTGGTTAGCACAAGTGGAGTCCTTGAAATTAATATAAACAGTTTGAAAGTCTTTCTCAAGCCTTGCTTTTGCTCGGACTGACTTTGTTTTTGCCTTGGCCTGCGCATTCATGTGTCTAATTGTCTGGGGAAAAGTCTCTTTAGAAGCCAGCTGCCCGTGGCCTTGTGGCTACGTAGCCACTTCCCATGCGGCATCATCTGAAACAGTCCATGGTTGGGGTGGCTTGGATCTTTGATGATTCTGCAAGCTTTGCTTGACAACATTCAAGGCTTGGATGGAAGGAAGGTCACATCTGCTAATGCACTTGTCTGCCCGCACAACCTAATGCATTGCCTTACGGTGAGGTTCAGTTTTATGTTTCGATAAGTGCTCTATAAAATATTATTATTATTGTGCCAGGTTGGTCCTATGAGCTAAAGAAATATTGAGTGACAGATTAATTAAAAGGACACAACTCAAATGCGAAAGGATTAATGCCTTTAAAGCAAGGTTGATGAGAGAAATAATGATTCATTATGGACTGTTTTCATCTTGAAGTCAATGCACCATCATAGTCAATTAAACCGACCGGTTTATAAGTAACAACATAAAATGGAGGATTATGAACTCAAATTTCTTGATATAACAAATTCCTGTGTATTAAAGTAAAACTCTAGCATACCCACGTTATTACAAAATAAGCATTTCACTATTCAGAGTTTTGGCAACAGTGGGCATAGGATAGTGATTATAAAAATAATCAATAAATAAACAATAAACAATAAATTTGGTGCGCTGGTACAGGGGCTGCACCGCGACTCAACGTGTCACGTATGCCTTGATGTGTTACAAATGTTTGTATATATGTTTTGAATACATGACTGCTGTGTCGTAAGACAAATTTCAGTGTGAACTGACAATAAAGTACTATATCATATCAATCAACTTTCAAAAATCTGACTTTTAGCTCAGCAGTACCAAAAGATTATAACGGTTCCCTATTTCACAATAAAATGCATTTGACTTGCATAACCAATGCTCCCCTTCAGACCCATCTGTTGTACCACTATCATCAGCAGCACATTCCTCATCTCCCTCCTGCTGATGCACAAGGCCAAGGAGATAACAACTGAAATTACGAATTCATATTCAAAAGGAAAATAACCCCTCTGTATGTTGCCTTTTTATCAATTGTGATTAGACGTCAGGCACGTGTCATTGGAGTGCACATCAATGACAGGCACTCCAGAAGTCCCTTTCTCTCTCTCGCGTTCTTGGTGCCAGAACTCAAGCACATCCTGATGTGCCTTGTAATTTGTCTATACAGCAGTCTCCATCTGCACACTATGAGGAATGAATAAATTAATAGATAGATTTGACTGTCTGCAACATCTGCGTTTGTTGCATCAGGCTTTTGATGTCTGAGACCCTGTCTGTCGAAGCAGTGCTGACAGGAAACGCTGTATGGTAAATGACTTTGCTTACTATAAAAAATTATTACGTTCATTACAATTGAATAAGATATTGTTGCGCAGTTGGTAGCGCTGTCGCACCACAGCTTGAAGGTCCTGGGTTCGATTCCCGCCGGGGATAAAAATAACTCTTCATAGATAGAGTACTTTTCTTGTCTTGATAGAGACAGTACCTTTATATGGAGTGATATGAATAACTTAGAACTTTGCATCGAAGCCGAAGTGAGAAAAATTTACCACCTACACACTGCCAAATCCTGCATGTTCATTTAACTCTGAGAACTCTCAGACATACATACCAACACTCAGGATTTGACAGTGTAGCAATCACCAGCCATTGAAAGTTGAAACACCCATGTTGTTAGAGATCATTAGTTGTTCATTGTACTCCGGAACGCCTCTTCCCTTAAATAAATCCCTGGGGGTAATTACGATTACAATTTCTATGAGGACTGCCAAGGAAAGTGCAACATGCATTCAGTATGCATGCATACTACATGTTCACATATGGAAGGCATCGACATGGATGCTTATGCTTGGAAGTGAGAGTTAAGATCCCTGAGGCGATCCAATGTTCTGTGTTCAATAGCTCCTTAATTGCATGGAAAGTTGACACTACACCGACGGAGCGGGCCAGACAAATGAGTCCCCTAATCATGACCTACTACAGCACCCAAAGCTTTGTTTATCAGAAGGTGAACCTTGTCAACCCATGTACTGTACTGTGATTTTAACATTGAGATGGACTGAGAATATTCACCGGCAGGGAAACAACCAAGAATGTTTTTATGTTGGAAAGAACCAAATTTGGAAGAACTCACTGTACTAGTGTACATAGAGATTAAACGTATCGCTCCATTGAACTATTTATCTAACATTACAGTACATATGGAAGAGAACCACTTTTGGTGATGTGTGATACATTTAGAGATGGTTAAATATATATACAGTAGTCGTTTCAGTGGGTGACTATACAGTCAGGAAGAACACAGGATATCCCATCTATACTAAAAATATAATCTGTATCAATGACTACGGCAGACAGTGGGATGATGTGTGCTCTGGAGAATAGCAGTGATTCTTCAGACGGGACAAAATTACATTTACTCCTTTAAAACCTCTCTGACAGCATCTGCAGCAAGCTACAAACCATTACAACGGCATAATCCTCTCGAAAATGGACCATGGCCATAAAGGTGCAGATAGCACTCGTTATTACATTACATGCTGAGTGCAGTGTATGGATGAACCCGGGCATGACAGCAATTCCCCATTGAAATGCTCAGCAGTTGAACCCATCTAACTCCTCCGCCAGAGGCGTCAATTGGGTATGCCAAGGTATGGCAGCTGCCATAACTTGGCTACAGGGGGAAAAAAATTAAATGTACTTCTTAACCCATTTAGTGCTCCAGAAATTAACGGGTTAAAATGTCCAGCGTGCCTCTCGCAGGCTTCATCCGCGACCATTCTCTTATTTTGAAGGCCAGAAGGCCATTGCGTAAACACTTCCGGTTTGACGTCATGACGTCATTCACCGGAAGTGATCGTCATCCACATGCGGTTGTGTAATGGCAGACCGTTGCCTTTCAACATGTGTTTTTTTAGCGAGAATCTAATGCCATCCTTGGCTTCTAAAGTGTTTTTTGGAGATAATGGACATTAAAGATGAGATCGGCCGTCGGCCTCCATGTTAAGGGATTACTATTTTGTGCACGTGCATCCGTGATGATGATAAATCGGCGAGTCCAATCGTGCCAATCGTTTCCAACGGACCCTAGGGTAAGAACGCCAGCGTTACTCTATATACAGTATTTTACGGGAGTATACTCGGGATCGGCACTCTAAATACTTGAGTATTTTTCACGAGTATACTCGGGATCGGCTAGAAATGAGTTAAAATAAATTCATCATGCCGGCATGGCACATGACTGGTGTCTTGCGAGTGCGCCTTCGCGCACGCACAAGACACCAGTCATATTGCCATACCTTAGCTTTTGCTGAACTGACGCCACTGTTCTCCGCACTTCTGACTTGGCTGATACTATTACGCCCTGAAAGAAATCACATCAGTCTCTGAAGCATCTTACGCAAAACTATAAAGATATAAAACTCTGCATCAAAGAACTGGTAGCATTTTTCTCTTATCTTGAAAAAGGTTTTCAGGTATTGGAATTTCTTTGACTGCAGAACTAATGCATGCAAATGGAAATGCAGTCGTGTTTCATCTCTCCAAGTGCTTCTTTTGTATTTGCCTGAAGCAAATATAGCTTCTTCTTTTTTACTTAACCAATTAAACCCTATATACTATAGCCTCCCAGGGCTCTATCCTTGGCCCACTTTTTTTCCCCTTCTACACTAAATCTCTTCTCGAAAATAGCAGATCTACAAGCTCACAATGCGTCACATTTCTTCGATGCATTATGACCTTGCTATTTTCACAGAAAGTTCACCCCAGAATACGAACACTAGAGTTGGGGTAATGACTTTTAACAATGTCATGTTAGACTCTAATATGACGGTTAGAGGCACTGTCGTTGTTGACGGGTTAAGGGTTAATGCCATTTAGTCTGCCTAAATTGTAAATTGTAAATTCTTGAGGCCATTCTATGCTCTGATATATCACTCCCTCACTCTTGAAGTGTTGTCCATGACAAGAGTGTTGTCATTATCAAGGATATCATCACTTGAGTGAGCAAGGAAAAAAAAGTGAAAAATACTTTTTGCTACTACAACTACAGATTCTGTCCAAAACAAGTCGTGATAAATGTGATATGTGATAAATATGTATCATTCAGATGTTCATGTTCTATTCTGATTGGCTAAGATTGCCTTCCAAAGTTTACGGGAGGGACCTATTTGACAAAAATGGCAAAAGAAAACATGATCGCAGTATCCGATCTACCCAAAATGTGAATCACACATTGAGCCTCTACAATTTACAATTTAGGCATTCAGCAGACACTTTTAATCCAGAGCGATTTACAATAAGCAAGGTACATCAGTACATCAACAATAATACCGGTACATCAAATGGAAAGAAATAGTATGCAAATCTAAGAAAGAACTGCTAGACCAAGCACCTATTCAGTAAAAAACTTCATAACAAATTATTAAGAAATGAGGGGTGGAGGTAGTGGTTTGGCAGCCAAGGAGTGTGTGTGCAAAGTTTGGCATGGATCAGGGAAATGGTGGCGGAGATATTTTGCAGTGATTTGAGTGTGGATTTTTCAATTCAGGATTTGTACCACAGAAGCTACACAGTAGTTTAGAATGGACTTTAACTGATAGGGTTACAATAAGTTCCCCTCAACCCTCTGAGCCATTAACTGGCTGCGTTTGGCATGCATTTTTCAGTACGTAGGCCTTCAAAATCATTTACAGAGGTAAGTGACATTTATCCTCTACTGTCGCTACAAAGCACAAGAAAGCCCATCCATCTTGTTATTTGTTGTGAAGACTGGCTGGGGTTCTGACATCTGTCTGAGCTATAGCTGTTGTTATCTTATCTCTCCTGTCATAAAATATATTGTCACTGTCGGGCAGAAACCTCGTATCTCCAAGTTTCAAATTTGAAAGTTTTTTCATAAAGCAAAGCCCTGCTTCACTGTCGCAGTTTAGATCATTTTTAAAATGATAAATACAAAACGAATGGTTTTGGACATACAAGGTTTTCACCCGACAACGACGATATGGTGCCAGTGTAAGATGCTTGGCAGAGAGCCATCTGCTCTCTGGATGGTTCATCTACAGTGTGACCTTTTCACTAAATACAAGTGAGTTTGTCTCTTTTTTTCTTCTTTTCTACTTCATACATAATAAAAAGCCCTCACCCACAGAGGCCTTTTCAGGGCATTGGTAAATAATTCAGCTGCATGGAAAAGAACAGCTCGTGGTCTAGGTGGGCAAGGGGACGGACTGGAGGGGACAGACGGATGGAAGGAAACATATAGGTTCTATCATGTATCATACGCTACTTCTATATGCATCCCTATTCAGTGCAAATTATGTGTACAGGTTTGGACAGCTTCATTTTTAAATTGAATTGAATAAATTCAGTTGACAGTAGTCTCACGTGATCTTTTCAATTCCAACAACGGAATAAATCATTATAGATTAGCGTGTGTGTGTGTGTGTGTGTGTGTGTGTGTGTGTGTGTGTGTGTGCGTGTGCGTGCTGCGTGCGTGCGTGCGTGCGTGTGCACGTGCGTGCGTGTGTACAGTATGTGTGATTGATTGATTGACTGAACAATTACACACACACACGCGCACACGCACACACACACACACACACACACACACACACACACACACACACACACACACACACACACACACACTTACCAGTATGACGTCCTAATCGGGAGATAAGCGACCGTCACGTCACATACACAAACTTTAGAAGGCAGTCGTAGCCAATCAGGAGGGAATATGGGAAATGGGACAGATCCATGTTGATGACATGACAAAAAAAACAGAATGTGCATGCCGAGACAGGATACAGATTTTGCGTTGTGTGTTATTCAGCGAGTAGCCTATTTATTATAAATTCAATTGATAACACATCTTGTGCTTATCTAATAATTGCCCTCCGGGATTTAATCTGCTTTAACCGTTGGGAGGCTTGGACCCTAATGCAGGGAAGAGCAGGCAGGAGTTGATAAGTAAACCTAATGAGTTCACAGATAGGCAGAATAGAAGAACATGTTTAATACATGCAGGTGTAGCATGAGGTGAGATCTATATTGATAACGTATTTTCAATCAATAAACCATCATACTATTGGTCAAAAGATAATTTTCGAGTCAGGATTGTCTCAGTAATAAAGATACACAGGACAACGATGTCATGACAACCGATTATTGCTTAATAATCACTTTATTTAACAATTCTACTTTTACAATTGATCCACACACTAAAATATGATTAAACTCAATATGCAGTGAAAATAGGACAGTACATTCAAAAGGTCTAATAAATCTGTGAATGTGATATGAAATCAATGCAATAAACCACTGATGAATGAATGCCTTAAATGATAACACACTTAAAACCCAGTCAATGCACTGAGAGGAATATAAAATGCGGGACGCTGTGGAATCTGAGCTGTCAGGAGATGAAAGGAGTGAATAAAGAGGAGGTGAAAAGAGGGAACGAGCTACTTTATAGAATAGACTTCTGATAAACTAGTCCAAAATCAATAAACTATCTTGCGCTTGCCATTCTAAGTCAAGCTATCAGGCTGAACAGGGCAAGTTACATTAGTAGGTTAATGTGTGGTCAACCCAGGCGTGTTGTTGCCTGGATTATTCATGAAGCATTCCCGGAACAGAAAGATTCCATGATTGGCCGCTAGTTGCGCTGTTTTCCCCCCGCGAAGTTCCAAAAAGAATATTTCTCCATTGGACCCCAGTCATTTCCCCCTTTGATTTTCTAACCTTAATAAACATCATCATAAATACTTTATGGTTCCTGTCGCTAGTAAAAAACTGCCTTTCAATCACCGTGATATGCGTTTTGTGCAATTATGTTAAAATGGACATGAACAACTAAACTGATACCAGCCAGCTGTGTTCTTCTTCGTGTGCTTTATTTCGGGAGGCTCAACACCACATTCTCCCATGTATCCCTGCGGTTCCACGTGACCGTTGGCAGCCAATAGCATTCTTTATGATTCCTTGGGTACCATTAAAACAATGATGGCGACACCCATACAAGGGCCAAAAAAAAAGCGTCATTTTCGCAGCATAGAAAGCAATGGCTTCACACCGTCCATGTTCATGGGTCAACCTCACTAATCTAATCAAACCTAGGGGAGGCTGCTTTAAATAACTCATCATTGAATTTATCGTGAAATAATCATGAACATATTACACCATGAAGGGTAACCAAAACACTTTTTTTTATATTGAAATGGTCACAACTATCAAGCTACATATTGTGACTCCAATTATATCTGTAAACATAAGATACATAAAATGATTTTCCTTCTTATCCCATATTCCTGAGATCAAAAGAACTTCTCTGTGATGATAAAGAAGCTCTTATAATAGTAAATCAGAGCAGTAATATGTTGTCATGCTCTCTTTTGGCCACAAGCTATTTTATGAGATGGGAAGATATTTTGGATTTAACATGAAGATATTTTGGTTTATGATGATGTTTGATTGTGACCGTAGGTCACAGTTAACTGTGAAAACCATCACATCTTGTCCGTATGGCCATGAGTGAGTGAGTAACGCCTCAGTGTCGATAGCTGCTGACCTGTTGTGACCTCCTTGTCACTTGTATGCCCATATATAGAGAACCCTGATGTCATCGATATTAAGCCCATAGCTTGGAATGCCCATATATGGACATGTTGTGTGAGTATCATGCATGTTGTCTATAATGTTGACAATATGACGTCAGTCATATCCATATTTGGGAAAATATTTTGTCCACATTTAGTCCAACTTAAAAACCAACCGGAACTTGAATCACACTTGCAAATGAATTCCGTCCTGTGCGAATTCCGTCCTGCACGACCTCGCCGGTTAGGGCACTTTTCGCCCTTATGCGTCTTACTGGTAAACTACTGTTAATGTCACTGAACGACTTGGGCAGCCATGACAGACAAACTATACGTACAGTACACACACAGCAGACCCTGTTTTTTTCTGGAATTCTGACCACACCTGTGATTGAGACTTGTTGATATATCATATGCCAACCACCTACAGTATGTGGCGTATCATGACAGGTTTGGGCTCTTGACAGTTCCAGATGGAGGGAAACAGACTTTGCACACGGCAGGTAGACAAGCTTACATTAGCAGAAATCTGCCATCTGGGAGGCCACAGGGGAGGCATTGTGCCATCTCATAAATCAGTGGTGGCAAGGACTCAAAACGGTTGTGTAAATGCTGTGACACGTCTCTCATTTACCTGCACAAGATAGAAAGAATCTCTCTGTGTGGAAGAACGCACACATGAGAGGACTCGGTAGAAGAATGAAAAAGTACAAATAAGTACATCAGATAATTGCAGAAGTGTTAGCCTGACACTCAGCCTGAGTTGACATTTCGTTTCACTCCATTATTCAGTCTGAAAGTGCTTCCATCTGCAGCAGTTTCTGGGATGGGCGTTGCCAAAGAAGCAGTCTTCTGCGATTGGTTCACCGCCTGACCAATCACAACAGTAGCAAAGCACATGACGTAGTTGTTATTGGTGTTGTTATGTGGCTGGCTTGCCTGTCGCTTGCTACTTGCTCACCAAAGAAACAAGCAGAATAGGAGCGCTACTAACTAGTAATCAAACACAACAAAACATGTCTCATACTGATGTTTCATAACGAGATCGATACGATCGCATGTTACTGCGGCGGGCGACGCGTTTATGTTTGGTAATGTGCGGTACGGTCCGGCGGCGGCGCTGGGTTACTTGGAATCGCACATGAGTTCTGGGAAAACCCCACCCACGCTGCTCACAAGCCCCGATGTCATCGAGTTGAAGTGACTCTGATTTGCTCAGTCGGAAGTACAACCGAGGAAAACCTCTTCAATGAGAGCGTCACCAGACCTGAATCACAAAAACATATTCTTAAAGCCAAGGGGTGTGGCTAGCGATTCAGGGTCTGGAACCAGGCTAGGGGAGTGTATTTCCAACTCGCATCATTTGAGTAGGGGGACGATGACCAAAGGCCAGAGGTCTAGACTAGTACCTGATGTATGTGTTAGATTTAGGTGTGCCAATGAGTAAGGATTGATAAAACTCTAGTAATTATCCACAACACAGGGTTTGATCTGACCTACAGCGTGCAGCCTAGCCTGCACTGCGTCTCAATAAAACAATATCCCTGTTAATCGAGTTGCCAAATGGGAAAGAGAGAGAGAGAGAGAGAGAGAGAGAGAGAGAGAGAGAGAGGAGAAACGACAATCTAATGAGAATTGCTGAAGAGAGAACAAAATGTGTGTGCAATGCTAAAAAGTGACGATGGTGGCCCTGTTTGCCAGCATAAAAAAACATCACCAGAGTTATGATAACAATCATGGATCTTTCGTAAGATTTGAAGAGCACTGGAACTAGTTTAATTATATATAGTACTAAACCACCTCTTGTTCCACTATGAAAATCTTATAGGTCTATTAAGTTAGTAAATCTTAACTAATTAGAGCTACATCAAAATTCTTTCCACACACCTAGTTTCGCATTACAGGTCTGATCAGCATGAAGTGTCCAAGGTCACTGATTATGCAGACTCAAAACTCTGCTCTACAGAGTAAAACCCTTACAAGTCCATTTCAACCATGCACATAAACCCCAGCATCCGTATTGTAGGGAAAACCCTTGCTGAACATAACTGATCTCCAAGCTCACGATGAGCTGCAACGCAACACATTGTGAGCTTATAGATCAGCAATTTTCAGCAAAGATATTTAGAGCTGAGGTACTAGTACAGAGCCCTGAGGGACATCAAAGTATAAGGTTTAAGTGCTTGCACAGCTGTATTATACTTTGTAGGTTTCTCTCTCCCTCTTATAATGAATTTGTGAAAGTTAGTGACTGAAAATGAAATGATAGAGGTAGAAGAAGTACTCACATATTTTGCTCACAAGTAAAAGTATCAATACCACAATATAGCAATACAAATAAAAGTCCGGTATTGAAAATGTACCTTAGTAAAAGAACAAAACGTTTTGGCATCAAAATATACTTAAAATAACCCACTGATTATGCAGAATGTTCCTTTTCATAAATGTTCTAAAATCTTTTGCAAATAGCAGATCTACAAGCTCATAACACATCACATTGTAAAGCGTTGTAGCTTTAAGATCGGCTATTTTCAAATAGCCTAAAAGTATATAACTGAAGTTAAGTTAATTTATTGTAATAATAATCTAAATCTACAAAGTCACTAGTTACGCCCATATCGGACTGAAAAGACTCACACAAAATCATGATGCTAAAGTTTTTAAATACTTGTAGTGGAGTAAAAGTACAATCCCAGCAGAACTTGTGCCACCCACACATTGATTTCTAAATCCAATTGATGTGAAAGCCTGGTGACAGTAATCTAAATTATGCATGAAATGTTTGTCTCTATAGAAGAGAGGGCCTTACAACAATGTAATTATTTGTCCTTATTTCCAACCACGGCTTGTGCATTCACAAGATGCTCATGACAATCACCATCTGGACACCCTCTGAAGGAATAATTTGATTTGATGAGGTGAAAAGGACGGAGACATGCTGTGCACATGTCTGTGAATTAAGCTGTACATGCATGGTGAATTTGAATGTGATCGTGTCAGTGGTACTCAGCAATGACAACCTCCTTGCCATGTCTGACCTGACAGCTCGGCATATTGCCAACGGAGGCTCGGAATATTGAGGCGATAACTACGAGAAATCTAATTCCTGCTCCCTGATTCCTGTTTTCATTGCATGCACCATTCGGTGTATTCATTCAGTTGCATAGAGTAAACCATACACAACCATTTCTCTAACCTCGAGTCACCAGGCTAAGGCTTTCTCGGGGGAAAGCCTGGTATTCATTTACTAAACAGGTCGTTTGATCCGGTCTAGACCGGATGGCATCCTAGACGGTTAGACCGGATGGCAGAACAAGCGGCGTCGCTTTGTTTTGGTTCCCTGTTTGTTTCCCCGATCCCTATTTAAATGCTAGAGGAGTGTAGTCTTGCCAGTCGCTGCGAGTTGGACTAAAAGATGGATACAGTGGGTGGGTGACGTGACGTAGCGTTTTCGCTGTCCTCGGTGTCAAACATGTATAAATAAAAAATATATTTGTCAAAAACCTTCTGAATATTGTGCAGGACATTAAGCTTTATGTGAACTTACTCAAGATTAAAACATTGCATTCCTCATTTCTTCAGAATCTTCAACCAAACATGGTAAATGTCATCTGGTGTGACTGTCCCGACCTTGTTTCTCAAAGTGGGAACTTGAATAAAACTAAGAAAAATAATTGCTAAAATTCATTTAAAAATGAATTTTTGTCTATTTGTGAGCCTATATCTTTTCAAAGTCCAAGCATAATGTTTTCAGTCATTTCTGATCAAAAAGATTTTGTCCCCCAAACCAAAATCATCTGGTGTGACACTAGTTTGGAAAAATTAAACAGGCAATAATTTGGACACCTACTGGGCTAGAGAGGTCCTTCTTCTGTAAGGCTATTCAGCACTCCCAGCACAACTGCAAGACAGGTGTCTGAGGTGAGTTATGATTTTAACATTTTCATGAAATGCCATCTTGTTTGACAAGTGTGGCACTTCTGGATGTCATCTGGTGTGACACCTTTTTCATTAATAAAGCAAAAGTTATTTGAAACTTTGGTCATAATTACATGTAAATCTAGGTTGTTTTGTTATAGCTAGCATGTTGTTAGCATGCTAATGTGTACCTGGTAGCCTCAAGGTAGTCCTAAATGCAGAAAACGTCATCTGGTGTGACACTTCGTCATCTGGTGTGACATATCTGCTTGTCACGCCAGATGACTTGATTGTCACACCAGATGATATATACTGTATTTTCCTACAGACATAACAATAAATAACAAGTCCCATGTTTCTTTTGTCCATTTAAAACATTTTAACATGTTTAAAACAACGTTTTAAACATTTTTACATAATTTAATTTAGCTAATTAGCAAATTCATCAGACAGAGCAGAAACCCCTTCACAGAAACCTAAACCTTATATTGTGGTAACACTTTTCAGTGAGTATAACATACTTGGCAAACTTGAGGACTTGCTAGTAATTACATTTTACTACTAAAAACAATCTACCTGACAAATAAATTACATTTAAATGTCTCCTCCTGAAGGTCTTCTACTCAGGTGCTGGACACAAGTGCATCTATTGGAGAGGCCCAAGCTGAGGATTCAGACACCTCCTCAGATGAATACACACAAGGACAGTTTGTCATAATCAAATATGAGGGAAAGCCATATGTGGGGCAGATTGTTACCATTAATAAGGAGGGGCTAGAGATAAACTGCATGAATCAACTTGGAAAAATGAAAAATGGTTTTGTCTGGCCAAAGGGGCGAGACTGCATTTTCTACAAAGAGCAGGAAGTTGTCTGTGGCATAGCAGAACCGCAACAGGGCAAACGGTTTGCTACCCTCACCAAATGTGACTGGCTGATGTACAATACAGTCTAAATGTCTATACCCTCACCAAATGTGACTGGCTGATGTACAATGCAGTCTAAATGTCTATTCTAATCTAATCTAATACTTTTGTACTTTCACTCACTGGACTGGACAATGAGGTAAGGTAGGACCCGAGACAAACATAGCGAAAATAGCTGATCTACAAGCTCTCAACGCATTGTGCTGCGAGAGCTTGTAGATCAGCTATTTTCGGAGTTGCACAACCCAGCACTCTTTAGCTAGTGGAGATGTGGTGTAACGACATGATTCGTAAATAAATTTGTTCAACTCAAAATGCTGTGTTCAAGTTCAGGAGACTTCGGAAAAAAGTAATACACCTGAATGCTGAGTTGTTTCCAATAATTGGTGTTAATAAAATGTTGCCTTGGCTCCCAGTGTGGCTATGCACCTTATTGTCTCTTTAAGATCCTTCTGCCGTGGGCCGGCAGAAGACTTAGGTGTGCGTGGCATTCCTCATCATCCATCTACTACTACAATTCTTTGTTATCCTATGTTAAGGCCCAACAATACTATCCTGTTCAGAAATATTAAGGCCATGTTATTTAATGTTAAAGCAATTTTACTGTTGCTGTTTTTCCTGGGTAATTGTTTAATCAATCAGTAAAGTTCAGTACTCACTAATAGGTAGGTTAAAACACAGTTTGCTTTGACACATGAAGATATGGTCATCTGGTGTGACACTAAGTCATCTGGTGTGACATTCCAAATAGTGAGAAATCATACCTTTATTAATGATGAAACCGAAAAAATGTGTATGGTTTACATAGAAAATAGTATCAGGAAGAGTCACAAATATTTGTGTAATTTTAAAGAAAGTTTTTGTCAGAATAAAATTAAAATATGTTGAAAGATCGACAACATGGGCCTCACACAGAGTGTTGATTATGAAAAAAATATACAGATTCAATTAATTTTCACAAAACTATAGTGGATCACAGGTTAGTTATGATAAAGGACTTTGATAAAGTGAGTAACTTAAGAAAGGTGTACTCCATTTTCATTTTATGAACAATTATTGTCATGTCACACCAGATGACGGTTTTAGGCACAAGTACAACAAACTGCTCAATAAAGTCTGATTCCAATAAAATATCTAAAAACAAAATGTGTTTCCATAAAGTTGAGAGTGAGTAGAACAAAAGTAAATAATTTTTATGCCTGCTATTTAAAGTTTTTTTAAAAACATGTTTTTTGGGGCGTCACGTCACTGACCCTATATACCAAACAAACTTTTCAAAAAATAAGCAAAACTGTGCCACATCAAGGGTTTTATTGGGTAGGTACTAAAATTATGTCATTGAGCGCGGGGAATTGTTTTGGGTTAAAACTGATTCCGGCTTGGTATTTCCGGCCAAAGTGTAGTCCGTTTTGACTACAAAATGACGTAGGACGCCACCCGCTACCGCCCGGCTCAAAAGCCAGAAATTGGAAGCGATCCCAGGCTAGCATTTCTCAAACTTTTCCATGTTCCAAGATGCTGTGCCAGGGACACCCACAAGAGAAGATGTGTAACAAGCTGTGTTATCCATGTGTGTGCATGGGCCCCACTTTGAGAACTACTGGCATACACTAACTACTTATAGTCCCTTTTTGGTTCCTAACAGCGTTGAAAAGGCCTTTTAACATATTATATTCTTGGCTCTTGCTGGGTGGATGGCAGAAAAACCAACAGAGCAATCTGTCCTGCTTTGAACTGTTGGGCTATAACTGCATGAAATGTTCTGATCGCCATATTTTCATGGAGACCATGTGTTGCTTAAAATGTCACATTATTTATACTTTTTAACAAACCATCCAATTACAGGTAACTCTGTATATTCTGTTCAGAACAAACTGTTGAGAGCTCCACTCAATCCTTTTTGTTGTGGTTCGTCTTGTGCGCTGAACCCTTTAGGCTGTGTGCCACATTTGTGTTCAAAGGTGTAGACAAGGGAAGCTGATGGTAGGGATGTACTGTACTGCTTGTTCCCCTGTTTATGTTTTAATTGGGGAAAGAAAGTTTGTGTTTTGTTGGGGTTGGTGTGTAGACTAGTTTTAGCTTGTTTTTCTTTGTTAGTTCCCCCCCCCCCCCCCCCCCCCTCCCCCCTTTTCAGGCAGTGAGGTATTTTGGTTTGTTGTTTTGGCCTTAGCCACCCTGAAGATTGATGCCTCCCTGTCCACTGGATCTCTGAATGAGTGAAGGTACAGTCAACAGTAAATATACATTTACAGTGAATACTGTATGTATACTGTAAGTATATGTATTTACATGTATAACGCCAGTCTGTCTAATAGAGACAATATTTAAGTAAAACATGAAATATTATATAATAGAAATAAAATAGGCAGAGATTGATTGATTGATTGATTGATTGATTGATTGATTGATATTTTCAGTCAACTGGTGCACAGGAGTGTTGCAGTCTAACCTTTTCTAATCGTGGAACTCAGTATGCCCTGTTTGATGGTTGGTAACAAGTTTCTCATGTTTGCCAACAATCTTTGAGCCATTAATTTTAGTGGAACAATTTCATTTGGTGGAGATGAGCTTTCAAAGAATAGGCTCAGGGCAAGTCTTTAAAATTATGATCAGCAAAGCTTGATTAGAATTTGAGATTGGCATTTAAAAAAAACGTGTTATACCAGTACTTAATTTACATAAAGAACACTTGATTAGACTGAGCCTAGTATGCCAGTGTGTGTGTGTGTGTGTGTGTGTGTGTGTGTGTGTGTGTGTGTGTGTGTGTGTGTGTGTGTGTGTGTGTGTGTGTGTGCGTGCGTGCGTGCGTGCGTGCGTGCGTGCGTGCGTGCGTGCGTGCGTGCGTGCGTGTATGTGTGTGTGTGTGCGTGCGTGTGTGTTTGCGTGCTCGCGTGCGCGTGTGTCTCCTTCCCTTTATCATGACAATTGCTTTCCAGTAACGACAATCTTTGTGAGTACAGTATATGATGATATGATATGAAGTCATTTTTGTCCAGTGCAGTTCACACAATCTTCTTGATAGATGAACCTTAACTGATTTCCTCAAGCATCACAAAGTACTCTGGAGGAGGAAAACATTGCTGCATCTGAAAACTGGACAGTTGCACAGTTTTTACCTTAAACGACAAATTTATAGCAGTTCCTGTAACTTTCTCATTTCCAGTGAGTATTTACAATGACAACTCAGTGAAACTGAAGGTAAACCTGTGGTGTTTTCAGTACTACGTTCGGCACGAAATGGACTATATTTGATCATGGTACACATTGTTTGTTATCAGCTTGAGCCATGATATTCCAGAGATTAAATTTAAGGGGTGACAAACAAAGCCAAGAGATTCAATGGTAGCAAGGAGCAACCAAGGAGGGACTAACGCCACCTGCATAACTGGCTACAGACGAATATACAAAAAGTAGCAGCACCTGTTCCTTGTCAGCTTACAGTAGGAGGAAAGTGAACATTTTGGACATTGATGATGTTTCCTAATAGGCACACACCATGCACTTGGCTGATATTCTGATCTTTCTATTGCTTGAAAGACTCTTTCCCTAAACCCTAAATTTGCACCTAACCGTTAACAAGTTTGGAGTCTAAACGGGACCTAGAGGTCATGCTGCTCCTACACCCCATGCTGTGGTGTAAAGTAGGCCTATACATAAAGCAGCGGTTCCCAAACAGTGGGACGGGACCCATTTGTGGGTCACGGACACATTTTTATAGGTCACGACTCGACTAAGAATCCCATTTTATTTTCCTACATTAATAAATAATAATATTTCAAACGAGTTTGAAAGTTTAGTTGTGTTTTTTATGTTAAAACAAAAACAAATCTAAGAAAATAATAATAATAATAATAATTATAAAAAAAGAATTATTATTATTATTAAGTATAGTGAAAATAGCCGATCTACAAGCAATGCGTTGTGTGCTGGTAGATCTGCTATTTTCACTAGTTTGGGTCCTGGGCAAACGCCTAATCTCTCTTTTGGGTCTCTACCTGAAACGTTTGGGAACCACTGATGTAAAGTATTTACTCAAGTAATGTAGAGTATGTTAATAGCTATGAAAACCTGCAGCTCCTGTGCGTGAGTGCATGCATGCATCAGTCACGTCATCAATACACGTCCTTATCCCTTTTATGCCCATATATGATCGCTGATTTCATCAATATTAAGCCCATATCTGGGAATGCACATGGACATATTGTGTCAGTCTCATGTGGTCTATGACATAAGACATCTATGATGTCAGATGTCAGTCATCTCCATATTTGGAAAAATATGGCCACATTTTGTCCAACTTAAACAACCAACCAGGTCTGTGATTTTTTCTTTTTGGTCAAAGTTGATCCCATGCCAAAGCACCAGTGCTCGCCCAGCAGTCTGCTGTCACCCAGGCAGACTGCCTGCACGCGCCAATGTGTGCGACCTCGCCCTTTATGTAGGTTGTCTTACTAGCACTATAGCAGGTGGTTTAATCTGGTCTCCCTGTTTGTTCTTCTACACTTAGATCCTTGTTGTGAGCTTGTAGATCTGATACTTTAGAAGAGCTGAAGTATAAAACAGGGCTGTTATAGTGGTTAGTGGATCAGTAATTATAGTCCATTTACAAGATGTATTATTCTGAAATGGGCATTCTGTAGCATATAGTTTGATGATTCTATCAGTAGGCCTATATGAGCCTTTAGTCCAGATAAATGCAATAGTGCCATCCAGTGGGAAAAGATAAATATTACACAAAGCTGTGTGTGTGTGTGTGTGTGTGTGTGTGTGTGTGTGTGTGTGTGCGTGCGTGCGTGCGTGCGTGCGTGCGTGTGCGCGTGCGTGCGCGTGCGTGTGCGTGTGCGTGTGCGTGTGTGTGTGTGTTGCCTATGAGATCAGAGCAAGATAGCATTGTGCCATGCTGGTGGAGATAAAAAAAAGCAGATATTTTCAATTTAGATATCTTCAATTCACCAACATCACTACTATTAACTTCAAAACTTCAGAGCCTTAATCATCTGTAAGTGGTACGAGTTACAGACTAATGTGGTTCCTGTGGAAATAAGCCTCGGCTTTCTAGGATCTCCTTTTAGTTGACCGAGGGCGAGGTCGCACACATTGGCGCGTGCAGGCAGTCTGCCTGGGTGACAGCAGACTGCTGGGCGAGCACTGGTGCTTTGGCATGGGATCAACTTTGACCAAAAAGAAAAAAATCACAGACCTGGTTGGTTGTTTAAGTTGGACAAAATGTGGCCATATTTTTCCAAATATGGAGATGACTGACCTTGTACCAGTGATTTGTACTGTCATGAAACTGTACTTTTTTCTATTGCAAACTTCTAATAAATTCTTCAATCAATCAATAAAGTGTTTTTAAGGAATGTTTCACATCCAGTCAGACAAGAAAGTAATTATGCCATCAAAATAAACCATTAATTTAACGGAGGACAGTCTATTGGTGCACATAGTCTACAAATATAGCCTAATTTCTTTCTTTTCTATTTTACAATATATGTATTGCCATCTTTCATTTAAATAAATCATGACAAAATATCACTTTATGGTTCTAGCCTACTTTAAAATGCTTTAAATCATTGTAAGAATGCCACCTCGACGTACTATCAATGTCTTCCTTGGAACTGAATTGTTCCTATAACGTATTAAAATGACTGAACATGGAGTTGTAAATGGTATAATTTACAAAACATCTCTGACCAAATTCTGACTGTTACAGTTCCTATTTGAGTTTGCCTGACTGCTAGCGTCCGACTCAATCACACACAGGGGTGGTGATGTGCGGACTGAAGTGTCAGGCTATATTTGAGTAGGGATGTTGGGAACGTGTACTTTACTGCCCTCGTGTGGCTGACGGGCGGTAAAGGCGGATCAATGACACAAGAGTTTATCAATGGATTAGTGTACTGTTAACAGTTCTCTTCTCTTAAAGCTATTTCTTCTGTGACGATTGGCGAATAATATCACATTTATTGTGTGTGTGTGTGTGTGTGTGTGTGTGTGTGTGTGTGTGTGCGTGCGTGCGTGTGTGTGTGTGTGTGTGTGTGTGTTTCTTTTTGAGCGGTGGTTACACCGTCTCCTATACGTGGCCGTGTGTGTATGCGTCCGTCCGTCCGTGTGTGTGTGTCTGTATGTAGCCTGCAGGCCTGCAGTACCTTTTATGACCACACATGTTAAGGGAGGGGCGCTGTTGTTCAGGCCAGGCCAGACCAGGCACACACACACACACGCACGCACACACACACACACACACAGGGGGGAAGGGGGGGGGGGGGGGGGGTAAACCACCGCTCAGTTCACACGGGTGTGATTTTTCTTTTCTTTTTTACTTCCATGAGCATGATATCTTCTGCATATACTGTGTTAGCTGTCTGTCATTCAATGTTATATGGTTGCAATATGAGTTATATGGGTAAAAAGGATGGGAATATAATTTTAGTTGTACCGGTGTACTATCATGAAACTGTACCTTTACATGCAAAGTCTTCAATCATCAATCAATCAAAGCTTGTCGTCAGCCTCATTGCCTTCTGCTGCTGGACCAACTAGGCTACTTAATGCTTGGAGTTGAATTACAAAACAATTCAATACATTCTAAATAACTTAAAATTCAGGATTTAGTGTGCTGTGTTGTATATAGGCTATATGGATGTTGTTTTACCCATGGCCATGCGTAGCGTAGATGTAGGCCCATATTTAGTTTTGTTGAACTTGTTCTAATCAATCACTTTCAAGTGAAAACGTTAATCTTACCTTATAGTGTGAACTTGGCACGTTTGTTCTTCCCCATTGTTCATGAACTCCAGATCCAGCGTGCAGATGACAGACTAACAACAGGCCTATATTTTGGTGGAAACCTCATATGTCCAAAACTATGTTCATTTTCAGGAAGGAATGGATTCAAAAGCTTGCATCGCGACAGGTTCTGAGCTTGACGTTTTAAGCGACACAGAAATGGACAGAATGACGAAGTAAGTAGGACATTCATTTAAAACCCATTAAAATTGTGAAAGGGGTCTGCACTCTGTTCACAAATAACATGGGCCTACAAGCTCACAGTCACTTCGTGCCTCGCTGCTAACGTTTTATTTATTTTACTAGTAGGCCTACTGATTTAGAAGGCCTTTGCAGAGGCCTTAGGTCTTCTGGGTAAAATAATATAAAAGGGATATTCCAATTTCAACAGGGAAACAGCTTATGGGCTTCTCTCCACATACACATCCAGTGTAACTTCAAACTCTATTTTATCCATGATATAGATTCATTAAAAACACCCATTATTTTTCTAGTGACTCATACTACCCTCCTAATACGTGAGCAGTCCGTGTTTTATCCATAACTTTTTTCATTTCTTTTTAATAATTATTTGGAAAAATGGGAAAAGTTAAATACAAAAATTAATTATTAAAAATAAATGAAAAAAGTTATGGATAAAACACGTATTAGGAGGGTAATATGAGTCACCAGAAAAAATAATGGGTGTTTTTAATGAATCTATCATGGTTAAAATGAAGTTTGAAGTTACAATGGGTGTGTGTGGGGCGAGGCCCTGGGCCTGGAGGGCCTGGTAACATTTACATCAAATATCTAAATATTGAATCAAGCAAATTAAAAAACTGTCCAGGGTGTACATAAAAGCCTGATTAGACAATAAAATAACCAAAAGTTTTTTGAAAGTGGAATATCCCTTTAATAATAAAGTTTAGAATATGGAGATAAGAGGTTTCTTCCCGACAGCAAACGCTGAACAGCCCAGGATAAATTGATCCAAGCTAAATTAGGTCTTGAAATTACTTAATTTCTTTCGTTTCTCAACAATGAGGACATTGCACAGCGGCGGTTCATTCAAATGTCAGGTGGTGTGTTTGCCAGTGGTGTAAAAGTAAGTACATTTACTTAAGTATTTACATTGTTGAGGTATTGCTTTGTGCTTTACTTAAGGATTTCCAATTTCCAATACTTTTACTTCTACTTCACTACATCTCGGAATCAAATAAGTAACTATTATATATACATTTGAAAACTTGTAAAATAGGATGCTTTATGACTCAGAATGTCCCATTTCACAAGTTTTCAACTCGTAATTTATGAGTGCTTTTACTTTTGGTACTTTAGGTACATTTTAGCCCCTTTTCCACTGGCCCAACACGCAACACCACACCACTCCACTCCACACCATCACACCACCCACTTGTGCCAGGTTTTCCACTACAAGGACGTGGGTAGAGTGGTGTGAAAGTGGTACTAAACGTGGTACTAAAAAGTATCCAATCTAAAGTAGGTCTGAGCTAGGCCAAACAGGGGCAAATGACTGATCACTCACTGACTTTTCATTTAGACCATCAGGATTGTAATACATGATAATAGATTTTATTGTGTTATAACCACTATTACAGTGTAATTATCATAGTAATACATTAATACTTTATCGTGTATTATAATCACAGTTATAATCCATTATAGTGTATTATAATATAGGATAGTTATAATACAAATTTATAATGTATTATAATCACAGTTAAAATGGCCAATTCGTTTCTTACCGATAGGGGTACTTTTGTGTAATTGAAAATGTAGATATTTGTATGTGGTGTGGTGTGGTGTAGTGTGGTGTGGTGCTAAAGCTGCAGTCGAAAAGGGGCTTTTGATACCAATTAGGCCTACTTTTGTACTTTTGCTCAAGTAAATTTTGAGTATTTGTGCAGTGCAGTATTGATACTTTTGCCTACTTTTTCCACCACTGGTGTTTGCCATTTGTTGAAAGTCATCATCTGTTTGTTGTTTTGTCCTGCTCTGTATAAGTAGCCTAACACACATATGGGAATTATTTTTTCGCAGGTCCAGCGCTGCTATAAAGTTGGATTGAATTGCCTTGGCACGCTTTTTAAATGCTTCTAAGATTGTTTCAGAGGTCATTTTGTAATAGTTTGGTTCATTGTGCCCGTCATCTGCATGTCAGAGAGGGTTCTGTTATGTATCAAACAATGTAAAAGAGTCTGTTGCAAGTTATGACCATGCCAAGATGTTATAACTTATAAGTGGATTAGGCTGCTATAATATAACAATAAAATGTCAAACACTACATTGTTGTTGTTTTTTTTAATATATTTCTTTTAGGTTGAATGTATCCCAAATTAATGCTTGTATAACATGTATTTATTTATTTAAACATTTGTAGCTATTGTTTACAATGTTTTCTTTGGCGTGTGAAAGAATAGAACAAATAGAAGGAGAAAATGTATTCTCTGATGATCTCACTTTTTCTTAATAAGAGAGTTCAGCTCAAATTAATAAACCCAAACAATGCTATAGTTCTGCTTGACAGATTGCATAGCAGGCCTACAGCTACACTATAGCCTACTCTTTCAGTTATAATAAGGTGAATAGGTCTATTCAGATTTCAGAATGCAGCATACCAAGGGGGGTCCTCAAAGTTACTTTAGGGGGTCCTCCAAATCGTTGTGTGATAGAAACCTTTTTTCACTCTCTCATTGTTTTTATATTAACCACTTTTACCTCCATATTCTGAAAATGAAGAAACAATCTGGATTTTTACTGTTAATTAATAATTAATACTACTAAGCCTGCCATAATGTATATTGTTGTAATAGGCCAAAATAATCATTCATAACCAATGTCTATACGTTGCCAGGGCAGGGGATCTGTTTGCTCCTGCCTCCTGGCACTAATATGAATTAATAAAATGGCATTTTAACGTCTTCAAATATAGTTTTATACTTTTTTATTCCACCACTTTAGGCTTGTATAGCAATAAAACATATATAGGCCTATAGGCTATACTTCGAGTTTTTTATCGACTCTTTCGAAAAAGCTAGGATGCTATAGGCTGTTGAAATCCAGACTAAAGGACTTGCGTGACAGGGAGAGAAAACAAGTCTTCCTCCGGCCTGCCATGTGTCCTCCAGGCATACATTAACCCTTTCATCTTCCATGCCATTACTGCCCCTTGCATGTATGTTTAATCATATCAGATGTTCCTCAGACTCCGTGGGGAGACTGAGTCAGCCCACAGATTGTCCCAAATTGATTGAAAGAAATGTAGAAAACGCAACCTCAGTGTATTTTTAAATGCATTTTTCGACCGTCTTTTAAGTTGTTTGTGTTTTTGGAACTCTGCCGTTATAGTGTAGCTTGATTTAGCAGAACTTTTGATATAGCTATAACTAAATACATATTTAAATTTTAGTTAAATAACAATAAGATAGCATAGGCTAATAGTGGTAGTAGTAGGCCTAGTTGTTGTTTTTGTAGTAGCTTGATAATAATTATTATTGTATTGTATTTGTCAAACAGGGTCACACTTCATAGAACAACCCAGTCTCCAGGCTTGAACGGAATTTATAAATGTTTTAAGAGAATACACAATAATAGATAACAATTTTCAGGATACATTTGTGGAGCTCCAGACAATTTGTATTTCTTCAACCTTAAAATGTGTCTCGTAAATACTTTAATGACACAATTTCCACTTCTGTAAATCAGAAGGATTAAGCTAAATAACACCTCCTCGTAGCTATACGTTAATATAGCCCACATCAAGTCAATGGCTGAATATTTCTATGTAGATAATATATTATACAAAATCAACCCATATACTCTGCTCATTGTGTCATTTGAAGTAAGTAGGCTAACTACGTCTATGCCTATGGGCAGAATAAATGGGTCTCACTACTAGAGCACCACTAGCCCTTCTTCTTCTTCTTTCGTGTATCATCGTCTAGCCCATCTACTCCCTACTACTCTTCTGAGATATGATTTATTGAAAAATATGGCCTCCGTGGATAAGCTAATATGACAGAAGTGCTTTGACCTTGGGGGCAGTTCACTCTCATGTCGGTTGCCTTTTTCATGCTACCTTGAGTGTGCTTCGCCTCTTTCTCACGCGATATCTATTTTAGAGATGTTATTCATCTTATAGCTTCCTCTTACTGAAGAGGGTTATCTTAAGTTTACCCACAAATACAAACTGAACCACAAATAGTAAGGATAAAATAATGAAGAAATAAAAAAGGGGTCAAGACTATAGGGGGCCTCCAGAAGTTAAGATGTTCTGTAAACCTCCACGAAAGATTCTCAAAAAGTTTGAAAAAATGTTTCCAAAGGAGCAGGCACGTGCACATAGACATCAAAGGGTCCTTGAGCCCCTGCCCTTTTATCCGTCTGTAAAAAGTGCCTTCTCCAGACCATGAATGACGTTTTTACAATGGTGAAAAAAAATGCAAATGCCCTCTTTCCATGCCATACCTGAAGGCAGCATTCTAGTGAGGCAGAGAATTGCCTTGTCCTAACTCTCCTGAACCTGAACGCAGCATCTTATGTTGAAAGAATTGCCCTCTCTGTGTAGAAATCAAGCATCGTCGCGACACGTTGTGAGCTTGGAGGTCTGCTATTTTCGATATTCCACCAAAAGGCCCTTTTACTTTTAGAGATTTCAGCCCCTGCCCCTCTAATATTCTCTGCACGTCTCTGCAAATGAGCACTTCCCAAAATGCACAATAATTCCCACAATTATACTTGTATCAATTGCATATGTAATGTAATCAATAAATATGGTGGGAAGTATTATATCTGAACATTCAACCTCAGTTCCTGGCACAGCCATTAGTGGAGTCATGGGGAGCAAGAATGCTTCAGGACCAACACCAATACATGCTCATTGATCTAATGTCCCATAAGCCTACACTGTGAAAGGCATGAGTGCAAACCGAGCTCAGGGTAAACTTTTACACTCTCCAAGTTCAATTAGCAGACAGGACCTTGCAGTGTAGGTTTGCAGTGGACCTGTAATCCATCAGGAAACCTCCTTTGTTCCAAGCCCCAGGGGTTAAAACATGCTTCCTGCATATACCTGATAGCGGTTGCACTTATCTCATGTGATTAACCTTGCCTGCTTTAACTCACACGGGGTTAGAGCTAATGATTGTCAAAGCTATAAAGTGAAAGCACATTATTACCTTGGAGTTCAGGCTAATTTCCATTAATTTCCCACAAAACATTTGGTTCGAATCGAGCCAGTAATGAAACAGAGAAGTATACCGTATAGTCTCATGCGATTTCTCTTTTAAACCCAGTTGTAGCCTAGTTGTTTCAGTGTTTTCTGAAGCACATTTTGGCCTTACCTCACCTCATAATTGACTTGTTCTTGTAATAGGCATAGGAGAGCAAGCAAGAGAGAGAGGGGGGGGGAGATGAAGAGAGAGAGAGAGAGAGAGAGAGAGAGAGAGAGAGAGAGAGAGAGAGAGAGAGAGAGAGAGAGAGAGAGAGAGAGAGAGAGAGAGAGAGAGAGAGAGAGCAGTTGGCATTAAGCTGTGATGTGCTTAAGATGTCAAGCCTTTCCCTCTTTTGTACTAAACTGGCGATCTGGCCCTAACAGGGGTTAATTTGCTGTTAAAGGGTTAAACAAACTGGCATTAATAGTTTATGCCACAGCAAAATCCAGATGATTTCTCGTCTGATGCTCATCATTCAAAGAATGCCTGATATTAAAACAATTAAGTTAATATGCACTTCATGCCTTTTCCTCCATCTTTTAGTAATGAGTTGTATAATGATGACTAAACCAAATAAATCCCAGCTTTTGCTTGTCCAGTTGAATTGGGCTGTGTGGGTGCACTGGGGTGAGAGGTAATAGGGATTAAGCAGGGAGAAGTATGTCACTTTCAATGGCCCCGATCAGGGGTGTTCTCCTTTGAGTTTTTCCAAACAGCACGACATGCAGATTAAAGAGCACTTTTACAAGTGAAAGCAGCCGGCCTCAGCTCAGCTTTCATGTGAGGTCCCAAAGAACCCCACTTACACAGCAGAATCCTCAACGTTCATTTAAATCTCTATACTTAGCAAACTAATACTGAGTTGACCATGGTAGACTTGGTCCACTCTTTTTTTCCCTCTATACCAAATGTGGGCTTGTAGATCTGCTAAATTCAGCGAATGGTCCCCCCAGAATGGGGATGCTATAGGGTTCAAGCGGTTGACTCTTGACTGCAGTGTGAGTTTGCTGCAGTGCAGTGCACCTACGGTATATCTGACACTAAACCGTGATGGAAACAATGTGGTTGAGGTTTGATCATAGAGCGTGAAGCAAAGCTACATTGCACATATAGTGGAATTCTGGGGCAATATAGGAGGTAAATATAGGGAAAGAAAATATAAACAATAATATAGATCAGTGGTTCTCAAAGTGGATTCCAGGGTCTCTGTGGTGTCTAAATTGACCCATACAAGTCTGTAACGCTGACAGTGTACAAATGGAACCAATTTGGTTCTATTTGTACACTGTCAGAGTTAAGGGGAGACCTTGAAATT
This sequence comes from Nannobrachium achirus, assembly GCF_963921795.1. NCBI lineage: Eukaryota > Metazoa > Chordata > Actinopteri > Myctophiformes > Myctophidae > Nannobrachium > Nannobrachium achirus. Next base: position 102,393 of record NW_027664708.1, read on the forward strand.
TGAAAGTTTGAGAAACACTGATATAGATTCACGAGACCAGGAGCTGCATTGAGGAAAAGAAAGCAAACTAAAGGCAGATCCATCAGTATAGTAGCTCCACCCTGCCAGCAGACAGCATACAGGGGCCTTTCTGGTTGACTGCCTTTGTGAAGATGTCTGGACCTCCCTGACCTCATATACACTATTGCATTGTGGGCCATGGCCTTGACCTGAGCAGCTTGCATCACTGCAGCGACCTATTATTGTCTCGGATAACCCAGTAATGATACAGACGATTCCCCCCAGCAGTCTCAGACCATACAATTTGACCCTTATTACGAATCTACAATGCAGATGTACTGACAAATATAATGTATAAAATCCAGAGTGGTCTCCAATGGACCATGGGGCCATTTTTATACATACAGAGTAAGATTAACACTTTGGATTTTACTGTGTACAGGAGTCACAGGACTATGCTGTGTATTATGTTTATATACAGTAGGTCTACTAATGGTATGTCATTGTAAAAGACTAATAATTATGTTTTATGTTTAAAGGACATGGCAGCCTGAAGAACAACATAGCACACCCTGGTCTTCATAAAGGCATGAAGCTGAGTTGTTTTCATTGTTTTCTGCAATGCTGGGCTTTTTTGTCATTCGTTTTCAGTTGGTGAGCTTTGAAAAAGGATTATTTAACTTATTTGAATATTATTATCAAAGTATAGGCTGGGGGTGGGGCAGTCTTCAAATATTGTGCTGGTGGCTTGAGCTGGAATGCAGAATAGTAAAAACCCATTTTTGGACACTGCTCCTACAGATTTTGCCCTAAAATCACACAAAGCGGTACACACCTCTAAAGTCATGTCATCAACATGGATCTGTTCCATTTCCCATATTCCCTCCTGATTGGCTACCATTGCCTTCTAAAGTTTGTGTATGCGACCTAACGGTCGCTTATCTCCCGATTAGGGAGTCTTACTGCATGGTAAATACATATGGAGCAGGACACAAAGTTCACAAAAGTATTTAGAAGAGCAATTGAAAGTAAGACGATTATTTTTTCCAGAACTTCATAATTGAGCAAATAAATCTCAGGATAAAGCTGTAATGGCGGGGGCTTGAATATTGCTGTTGTAGGGATTTTTCATGACAGGAACTGTATCTCAGAAAACAGACGTGTCATCAGTGAAGCCATAAACATTGCTGGCTGCCATTTCATAATAAGGAGAAAATTATTTTTGGCTGCTGCTGGAAGAGAGGAATGAGATCATTTCTGGGCAATCTGACATAAAAACATGTCTATCTGAATTCTTGCTCCAGAAGTGTGTGAAGAAAACACAACTTCCCAAACTTAAACAAAAATCACTAGTGAAATGTTCTGTTGAGGCCACTTTGAACTGTATGGACATCTTTGACTTTCATTTCTTTTATGGGATTATTTGATTGTATAGGCAAGATTATTTAATTAGCAAAGGAATTATTGGTAAAAAAAAAAAAATGTTGTTCTGTTAATGCTGTAGCATGTGATTTTTGTACACAGAGTTCCACTGTCAGAGATTTGTCAAAATATTTAGGATAACGTTTCCTTTTTTTCGTGTGCAAATTAATATTTACAAAAAATCATATATTCATATATTTTGAATTGTTTTAAATCTGCAGGAAATAATTTTCACACAAATACTGGTTGTCATTTTGCTATGGATTCCCTGTGTGGAATATCTATTAAAAGGTTTATAATTATCTTCATTGGCAATTTAGAAAGTGAATTTCTGATGATACTACCAATAAGTGTGTTTTACCACTGCTGCAAAATAGCTTTGCTCAGGGTGGGGTCTCTGCTGGGGTCTCTGCTTTTTATGTAAAGTGTCTTGAACTTTACCTAAAATGTAATTGAATGGAATTGACCTATTATAGAATTATCACTTTGTTTCAGCATATTGTGTTCTTTAGTGATGTTTTCACTGACACTTATATAGTTCGACATTCATCAGAACAAAGTTTATCTTTAATAATTTGGTTAATTTAGATTTTAATCCATTTTCATCCAAAATAATTTGTCAAAACTGCTTACAGATTATGTTTGGTCTTTAAGGACACGTATTAAGGAAGAAAGAAACTATACTCCATTATTTAACATAAATAAATAAAGCTGCAAATCGGCTATTATTAATAATAGCCAAATAATGTCAAATATCTCATTTGTATTTTTGATGGTAACTGTTGTAAACAAATAGCCTATAGGTAATTACACATTTTAATTATTTCGTTGGAAAACACGTTTCCTAAGACAATAATTTGATTACAATAAATGTACCCCCATTTGATTCCGGATGGGGACCCAAATGCATTTGGATCCCCAAGTTCGACTGGGCTGGTTCCATGTCGGCTGCCATGATGTGACCCTGTTAAGAAATGTATTCATTAATTAAAATAAATTAAATAAAGCGCAAATACTTGCATGCATGGTGTTACGCGCGTGTCCTCCATTTTTCTAGGCCCTACTGCGCCGTAAGAATGCATAATTTGGATACATTTCTATCTTGGCCTGGGCTAATTATTAAAAGTTCAGTTTTGTAACTTTTGTGACAATTCTAAATGCCAAATTGTGTTTACATATAAGTTAACAAGTTTATACAACTTTACGGCTTATTTGAGAGTAGGCCTATATAGCTAAACAATGAAACACACACAAGTCTCACACACACACACACACACACACACACACACACACACACACACACACACACACACACACACACACACACACACACACACACACACACACACTCACTCACTCACTCACTCACTCACTCACTCACGCACGCACGCACGCACGCACGCGCGCGCAATGATGTATTACATCTAAAGTTTAGGCCCTTTAAACTGTCCAATGTGTAACAGTGTAAGTAATCATAATTTATATCCTCTCCAAATTAATTAATTTATCTACGGCCATCATGCTATATGGTGCTTATGGCTTAGAATAAAATATTTAACTTAAATACGGATTTAGCCTAAGTAGTTTTCTATATTTCTAGCCTAAAAAAAACAAAAACAAGAGATGACGAGTCCGACCTTTATGAATTCATAAAGGCCTGGGCTACTGCACGAAACCACCCCAAGTACCCTAAATGTTTTACATAATACATTAGCCGAAAAGTATTATTATTATTAGACTATTATTATTGTTGTTGTTGTTGTTTTTATACATTTATATATTTAAAGGTCCCAGTGCTATTTCAATTGTGCTATCCTTGCAGGCAACAGTTAACCCTGACATTAAAATAGTTTGTTAATTAGACTAACAGTAATAAATAAAATAAATAAATACATAAATAAAAAGAACAATAAATACTATATCCATGTTATCGAAGATGAAATTATTCAGCTGATACACCTGATGTGACGTGACATAAATCAAATTTGATATTAGCTATAATAGGCCCATTTCCTTTTCAAAAACATTGAAAATGTAATCTTGTTAACTTTTGGAATAATCAATGATCTCCAATTCAGATCGCAAAGTATTGCTATTATTTTTATTTGTGTAATGTACAAAGTGCATGGACAAATGCAACCAATAGGAGGTAGTGTGCCATTCTCCAAGAGCCACTGTGGCGCTGCTCCTGCCTTAAGGACACAGGACTGGATGTGTGTGCTTTGCTTTGCTCCCTAATTGACCCCTAAATAAAGCATCGGAGAGACGGGCTCTCCCCGGTCCCTTATGGCAGACTATCACACGCTGCGGTGCGGCGCGCAGGACGAGCATTCCCCCGGTTTTCTGGAGTAATTTTTGCCCCTTCTCTGGGTGGGTGTTGTAGCCGCAAATACGCACCGAATCCTCCACTTGCACGCCCTGCACTTCTCGGGCTCATTCATTCACTGTGAGCTTGAGGAGGTGAAGCAGAACAGAAGACGATGTTAGTAGAACGGGAAGCCAAATATATTTACAGAAATGACGCAGCACATGGTAAGAAGAGTATAATCATTTAAAGGGCGAAAGAGAGTGATTGTAGAAACAACTCAAATATGCTTGACGATAAAGGACCGGGATCTCAGCGCGGCGCGCCTTCGTCAAGAGCTGCATCCTTTTCCATTGAGAATTTACTTCGCTCTTCTGGAACTACTACTACTAACAGACGCGCTTCTTCGGTTGAAGACGAGGCCGAGATCACCGGGTTCCAGAGCCGTCGTCGCTCTCCGGCGGAGCTCCAGTTGTCTTCTGCGGGATCGGAGACACCGCGACGTCCAAACGATGCAGTCATACTGAACTGGTGTGTGACAGCAGCACCCAGCAAACATTATGGAAGTAAGTGCCATTTTTTAACCAACTACAATCTGATCCTAACTAACTATAGGCTATACGCTTTGTGGGTTATGGCAAACAATTTAGGCTACAACACTACTTTAGCAAGGCATCGTTTATATCCGGACTGGGATAAACTATCAGACAATATAGCTTGTGTTTATATGGCTTGGTTTAGTCCGTGTGTAATATATGAAACAACACCTTGCAATGACACATTTCAGGATCCAGAAAAGTATTAGGCTATAGTAGGCTATCGTATCGCGTAAAGCTCATCCTATACCCCTGCTATAATCCACGCGTAAAGACGGCAACCCTGCATTATTGGGCCAAGTTGCCAACAGAGCTGTGTAAACTCATAACACATTCAGGAAATAATGAATAGACATTCTGGTCATTAACGGAGATCTGAACTATAGGCTAACCCCTTTAAATGTGGAAACCACCTTGCGCAGAACTCTGCGTAAATGCCGTAGGCCTATAGATAACGGCAGCATCGCAGCATCCGATCGAATATAGCCCTCGGCTCGTGCAGGCTTTTCGTTTCGGTTCAAAATGTGACATAACAAGCAATTATAACGTCTATTCTTCTTGTCATTGCAGGTTCACGGTGTCAACCCGGCTTCTCAGATGGACCAAATGGCGGCTGCCTGCACCGGGATTCCCCCGGTTTGACGGCACAGGGGGAGACGGAGGAGAACGACGACACCGACGACAGAGCCGAGGGCAGTTTGACCGACGACAAAGAAGACGACGACGCGCAGTCGGACCCCTGCTTCGCGCGAGACGACAATTGCGACGCGAAAGCGGCGCGCAAGAAGAAGACACGGACGGTGTTCAGCCGGAGTCAGGTGTTCCAGCTGGAGTCCACGTTCGACCTCAAGCGCTATCTGAGCAGCTCCGAACGGGCGGGGCTGGCCGCCCAGCTCCAATTGACCGAGACACAGGTCAAGATCTGGTTCCAGAACCGCAGGAACAAGTGGAAGAGGCAGATCGCCGCGGACATGGAGGCCACCAGCGCCACCATGCCGTACTCGGCCCAAAGGATAGTCAGCGTTCCCATTTTGTATCACGAGAACGCCGGCGCGCCCGTGACTCTGGCCGGCCTGTCTCAGGTCTCGCAGTCGCCCATGGTTGGCTTCTCGAGCTATCCCATTAGCCCCTTCGCTCACCCGATGTCGTTCCTAACGTCACAAATGACTGGTCTGGTGTGAGGGCTGATGCTGAACAAGACATGGCCATTTGGGTGACTCCTCTTGGTCTTGGACACACAGATCAGCCAGTTCAAAACGCTCCACAATTATATGCACAGACATTACACGCAGGGCAGGACACTGGACATTGCATATAAGAGGCTTTTATTTTATTTTCAGTTTTCAGTTCAGTTTGAACTTGTTAATTATTTGGGGAGGATCGATTAAGCAACCGTGCAGGCCATTACGCACAGCATACCATGATCATCGCGTGGCCAGACTCCCACAATTTGCAAATGCTCCCAGCATTCAGAGATTGTGGAATAGGCTAATACGGGAGACTAATGATCATATTACCTGTTCATTGATCTATAGGAGCTCATTTATGCACTGCATCCATCTCTAACCCAGTGGTTCTCCATGGGAGCCTCAGGGTTCCTTGAGGGGGTTCCAAAAGAATCTGCAGGTGTCTAAAGTGAACCAAATGGACCTCATTTGAGTAGGCTAGGCTAATAGACGTTCAAATGGGGTCCTTTTGAATTTTAAATATTATTTGGTTCATACAAGCATGGGCATACACTCTCAGTTATGGAGGTTCCTTGAGATTATAAATAATAATATAATAATAACAATAAAAAATAAGTTTGAGAACCACTGCTATAATCAGATTGATGGTAACCTGTTCAGGTCAGTAATGCACTGCATCAGGCCCATTTGGTACCCTGTAATACTTTGGGGTTTGTGTCCTTTGATATCAAGCATGCATATTGTTGCAGTATTCCACTTTTTCCCTTTTTTAAGAATTTCATACAGAATTTTCTACACAAATTTCCCACTTGTGAATAAAGTAGTTCGCTATGCATAACGTGTTTTGTGTTTCCTTCTTGAATACTGCAGTTTAGCCTTTTATGCAGTATAGACATATATATTTGCATATAAGAATTGGAACCAATTCTCGACTTTTTCCATAGTAGCCGATGTATTCTCTTTAATGATAAATGTATGCAGCAGCTCATGACTGGTTAATTGGCTAGGCCTATAGTGTAGCCTAATCTCTTAAACAATTCAAGTCCAAAAAGTGAGAGGAGGAAGGGTATATTAAGTGGTCCAAAGTTTCTTCCAAATTCATCTAGGCCTATAGGGAGAAACACTGCATGTTGTTCTATAATGTGCATATGGAAATAGACACAATCTCTCATAAGTACTGTGCACATGTGTAAAGCGTTACAGCAACATGCATGCTTCCCGCCCTCATGTGTAGTGTAGGCTAGGTCTATCTGGCGTCACGCTGCTCCACAAGTTCACCAATCAAAAGCTGCTAAACCACAATCTTCCGGTTCATTGAATAACGGTGCAGTAGCTCCGTGTAGTAGACTAGTCGCGATCGAGACGCAATGGTGCTTTGGGTGGGCGCTGCTTGGACTAACCAAAGACGTCGATGATTTGGGATTGTTTTTGGGGGGGCAACCATTCGGGGTCGGGGTCTCAATAGGATCATATCAGCCTAAAAGCCAGGGAATATGAACAAAGAGGATGTCCCAAGTCGAACTGCTTCTTTTACCTTCACCATTGACAACATCCTGAACCTGAAGCAAAACAACAGCAACTCCAAGCAACCGACGGACAGCGGATGTAAAAATGATTTATACCAAAACCATGAGTGTCGGTTGTGCGATATCGGGGGGCGGCATGACTCTGACACGGCTCAGGAACCAGGTGAGTCCATGTATGAAGTCAAAACAATGGAAGTAGGCTAAGTGGGGTCCGGGGACCCCCAGGGGTCCTCGAGGGAGTACCAGGGGGTCCCCAGCCAAATGATTAGGAACCAAACGGACCCTTATGGGTATGTAACTCGGAGGGGTCCGTATGAGGCATGTCAAACTGAGGATATTAAAATATTTAAATCACTGCTAGAGATGTAAAAAGATGGGTCCCCGGCACATGTCTTTTCAAATGGGGGTCATTGACATGAAAAAGTTTGAGAACCACTGGGCTAATGATACTTTACTTTACTTTTTACTTTTAGAGTGTTGTTATGCAAGGCTGAATTGTTACCGCTGCTGCACCAAAAACACATGTCACTGCTTCACTTCCACAGCGCAAACAAACAGCGCGCACCACCACCACCACCACGGTGCCAGCGGCGCGCACACACTCTGCAGGGACAACAACAACACAGTAGTAAAGATGATTGACACGTGTCCTCGAGCTGTCGTCGACGACGACGACGAGGACGACGAGGCGCCCGAGCAGCAGCACGCAGCCACGAACAACACGAAAGCCAAAGCCACCGCCACGGCGGTCAAGAAGAAGACGCGCACCATCTTCTCCAAGAGACAGATCTTCCAGCTGGAGGCCACCTTCGACATGAAGCGCTATCTGAGCAGCGCGGAACGCGCGTGTCTCGCCAACTCGTTACAGCTCACGGAGACCCAGGTGAAGATCTGGTTCCAGAACCGCCGGAACAAGCTGAAAAGACAGATCTCCACGGACCTCGAGGGACCGGTGTCCGCCGCGGACCACTTTTTGGACGCGGCGAAAAACGTGCAATTACCGACTGTTTACAAAGATAACCATCATCATCTGCTGGGAGGATGTTTGCTGCCGATGCCTTTCCCGGTCATGTACCCGGCGACCACGAACGCTGCGCCTTACATTTACTTTTCCAACGCTGGCAAATATTTTGGGCTTTTCGACGCGGACGGATGATGACTTTGAATTGTTTTGTGGATGAAGGCGATGATGGCTGACGTCGAGACTGGGCTGTCATTCGGACAAAAGCCTCCACGATGTGGAAGTAACATGTCTTTAGGCCATAGCTGTTTGTTTTCTTTCCAAAGTGGCTCTTAAAATCATACTGCAGCAACTTTGATGCCAGCAACTAACCCAGCTCCAAGACATGCATGTGCCACTTTTTTTGCAACAAAACAAGTTGGGGTTAGTTGAAATAACAATAAATCAATTATTATTATTATTACACTTATTATTATTATTATTATTGTTGTTGTGTTTCCATTCCATTTTGCATTAAGAGGTTATCAACAGTATATAGCCTAATATTATTTTCGCTAAAATATGCATGCAATAAAAAGTAAGTCTGTTGGACAGTTTTACTTTGTTCATTTGAATGAATGTATGATAGGCCTACTCTTGTTCTTTGGAATAGCCTAATGTTGAATATATAATTTGTTTGCTCTACGCACAGGCTTTTTTTTAAACAACTCTTATTGAATTGATCTTTTCTCTCCGTGAAGTAACTTTTAAGTTATATTTATATGGCCTTGTACTCTTACTCATCGAGAAAAATAGCTTACTTTAATAGTGATCTTTTCAACTGATGTTTCATACGAAAGACTGTAAAAAAGTAGCTATTATATCATGACAATGACGAATTATATGCAATAAAAAGCTCAAATATTTGTAACAGCTCCAGTGCGTGTTGAATGATATATAGGAAAACTTTCGTTTGGAGGAGATAACTCTAAAAACATTTTGTATTGCAATAGCCTGTGCAATAGCCTAATTATTTGTCTTAAGTTTAATTAGGCTATAGCTTCTTGAGCAAAAATGTTTAAAACAACTGCATTCGATCCAAAAACCATACATTTTGACTTTGAAGGGAGAGAAAAAAAAATTGTATTCACAGTTTAAGAATACACCAGCTTATTCTATATATTATGCAAAGCATTGTAGCCTTATTTTTTTAACAATGAAGAGGCAATAACTGACACAAAAGTAGATCGCAAGTTTTCCAAAAACGATTTAAATTATTTAGCCTACATGAGCAAATTACATTTGGAAATTAAATTTGGCTACTGAAACAACATATCCGTACACATTCAGCATATCGAATGAATGCAGGTTTTAGCTTGTTTAAATAGCTATAGCTATTGTATATGTTTTATTACAATGTATAAAACAAATCATCATGACTTCTCCGCAATCAACATGTATTTCTGGGTTGTATTTAATGTAGCCTATATTTCTAACCTTATTTCTGGAAGAAAGTGCAGGACACTATGTCTAATCTAAGTGCTTGCCTTGAGCTAAACTAACTTTCAATGGAAAACGAGCATGCAGGTGCGTGCATGCGTGGAGAGAGAGAGAGAGAGAGAGAGAGAGAGAGAGAGAGAGACTGTATGTCGAAATATAAAACAAACAGTTCTCCTCACCAGTTAGTCGTTGTCTTTCTGAATTGTGTTATAAGCCACGCCTGTTGTTTTTGCCAAATGATTTTAAACTTTACTTCATACCAACACCACACATTGTTTCTGCCTGCAAAGTTGTCTATATAGCAGAATTATTTATTAGCCTAAAGTCCTACAAAAGTATGACTAAACCATGATTAAATGATTATGTATTTACATGTATTTTTATCTGTTTAATACAAACCGTTTACCAAAGTAAACTATAGACGGCTAATGGAATATTGGTATACAATCTGATGTGTATTTTTACTTGTTGTTTTAAATTAACACTTTCTTAATACAAATTAAATTGTTTTAACTTAATGTCCAGGCTGGAGTTAGCAGGCACATTCTTTATGTACTAAAACAGAATATCTAAATACTTTTTAATACAAGCTCACAGACAAGCATAAAACATCTATGCCAACATTTAAACCTGCTATTAATAATACAATATGCTCCATCCATCTCAGCATGTCACACTATAAGGGCCTGAGTGTGAACACAGCATGAGTCACAGAATGTATGGTTTTACTTTGGAACTTCGAAGGGTTTGTTTACATGACCACTGTGTACTATGAAGCTGCAGGTTAGATTGTAGGCTTTGCTGATTTGAAACACTGGGAGCAACATCAAAAAGTTGGTATAAACAATCTCATGACTTTTGGGTCAGAAGGTGCTTTCAAACATGTACTCCACCACTGGAGTCTAATAATGCTAGATATGTACACTGTGAATTAAAATGTAATCTAAATCAGATAAACCTTTACTGATTCAGAGGGATCAATAAATTAATATCTTATCTAACATATTTAATGTGAGGTGTAGGTTAAATTGAGTCTTTGTCATGCCATTAACAATAGCAATTGTCACAAAAGTGTATTACATGCATTTACAAGGTTGTGTGCTGTAGAGCAGTGATTCTAAACCTTCTTAAATTCATGGACGCCCAGTTTGATATGCATTAGGCCACAGACCCCATTTGTGACCCAAATCCACTCTGTACAATCCTTATGCTATAGTGTATAAATGGAACTGATACACAGTATATGGGGCCATATGGTTGATATCACTTTCTTAGAGGCCCATAACGGTCCATTTGGTTCTTAACTGTCAGTCGCTTATAGCTGGGGACCATGTGGAACCCCCACCCCCATCAAATGATCCCCACATTGAGGACTAGTGATTTAAAGTAACTGACTCGATAGCGGTTGGAAAGATGCTTTGAGATTTTCTTAAAGAAATCTATGTAAATACACAAGACTGAAGAAAGCTGTTTAGTTTGAAATAAGTATGTTGGCTACTGACTGACACGGGTGACAACCACAGACAAGCTTTTCCTCACTCTTTAAGTAAAGGCCTGTCCATAGTCGCTCTGAAACCGAACTTTTCGTCAGAAGGGTCCGGGTCGACTACAACATGACGCCACTTGCGACTTCTGAAAACCGAATTAGAGTTTGGAAAGATACACGTCGGAAAGGTGGAACTCTCCGAAGAAAAGTTCGGTTTCGGAGAGACTATGGACAGGCCTTTAGTATATGGGTAGCTTGCCCTGTATGGCCTAGCCTCTAGAATTAAATTAACCTACGGTATATAAGCCCTATCCAAACATTTTCCAAAATATCCAATCTACAAGCTCACAGCACCTCGCATTGCCAATTCTTATTCCTATTTTCTTTGTTAATTACATTTTATTTTGTATGAAATGACCAAATAGGGACAACAGGGTGAAAGGTGTGTGTGTGTGTGTGTGTGTGTGTGTGTGTGTGTGTGTGTGTGTGTGTGTGTGTGTGTGTGTGTGTGTGTGTGTGTGTGTGTGTGTGTGTGTGTGTGTGCGCGCGTGCGTGTGTCTGTGTGTGTGTCTTTCTATGAGTGTAGTTTAGTAACATATCTAAGAGGGAGAGAATAACCACTTGAACTTTCTATGTGGTATTAAAGTAACAGACCTGAGTTGCAACTGTACTTGGGCCAAATCTTTCCCACCAAATTTCTTCACCAAAAATAAGCTTGTAGATCTGCTATATTCTGAGCTAATGTCCCCCCCTGCCCAGAATATGGATGCTGGGGTTCAAGTGGTTCAAGGAATGTGTATTTTGGATACAGTGCGCAAGTGACCCAGCGAGCTCTACTCACACAGCGTTTCCGGGTCAGTTCCTCCTTCAGCGCAGGAGCCTCTCGAGCTGCTTTCTCACTGTCACAGCCATTCAAAGGCCCTGCCGCCGTTAACCAGTTCACTCAACCACTTAGTCTGTGCACCAATCACTTGTTTTCTCTTCTGAATTCCTGTCTACCATCCCTTTTCAAAGGACTGTGCAGTGCACACTGCGCGCAGGATCACGCATCATTACTCTGCAGTCTGCATAGTGAGCCACACGAGAAGGCAAACTGGAGTTATTGGTTTCATGCTGTGTCAAGCTGTACACGTCCTGAATGATTGTGTTATAATGTCCAGTATGACCGTAACGGTACTGTATACCATCAGCATAAACCATGTTGAATATATATACTGTATATATACTGTATATATATATTTTCTTTTTAGATTTATGGGGGTAATCAGTACTGGATAAAAGTCAGAGAATCCTCCTTGAACTTTTAACTTGCATTAATAGAACAAGATTATCTTTTCAGTGCAATATTTCAGATAAACCTCAGACCAAAGATAGCTGTATGATGTTTTCATAAATTGATAATATATAACTTTTTATCATTTCAAATCTACTAAAGTTGTATAACTTAAAAGTTTATTCAGAGAATGTGATTTCTGAACCAACAATGGTTACCACTGGTTACATCATTTGGAGCGTTCCAAAGCTTACAAGTGATGATGTGCTGGTAAATAAACGTTTAACCCACAAACTGCTGAAAAATCGAACCTCTGTTCGAAGTGGAGCTGTGTGTGTGTGTGTGTGTGTGTGTGTGTGTGTGTGTGTGTGTGTGTGTGTGTGTGTGTGTGTGTGTGTGTGTGTGTGTGTGTGTGTGTGTGTGTGCAACAGCGCCCCTCCCTTAACATGTGTGGCCAGAAAAGGTTACTGCAGGCTACATACCCGGAGACAGACAAACAGACAAACAGACAAACAGACAGACAGACAGACCCACACACACGGCCACGTATAGGGAGCTCCACACAGCTCCAAAAATGTGTGTTTCCTAAGTTTTTATTGTATTTATTATGATACTTGAATGGTGTCCCCCAGGGGTCTACCCTCTGCCAAATGTCTTGAGTGCCGAAATCAGCTGATCTGCAAGCTCACAGCACGTTGCAACACATTGTTAGCTTATATCGGCTATTTTCACTGAATGTTCACCCCAGAATAGCGGCTAGAGTTCATGTGGTTAACCCCTGAATGAGTTTATGTCTTTCCTAAAAGTTCTTAACCATCAGAATCACAATGGAATCTCTCACTGATCTTGTTAAGCCTTCAAATCCACTCAGTTGGATAGGGTTTTATTGTTTCTCTTTGTCCAACAGATTGCAGGGGCCCTTGGTAAATACTAATAATCCAACTTAGACTAATAGTACTGTACCACCATCACTTGAATCACTTACAGATTAGTAGAAGTGTGTGTGTGCGCGCGTGTGTGTGTATGTGTGTGTGTGTGTGTGTGTGTGTGCGTGCGTGCGTGCGTGCGTGCGTGCGTGCGTGCGTGTGTGTGTGTACACTCACTAATACAGGAACAATCCGTAAAATGCTATTGTGGTTAGGTCAGCAAGACAACAACAATACTACTGGATATGATATGATATGATATGATATGAAAAAGAAAAGTAAAAAAAGAAAGAAAAATCATATTTCACACACAACACACACACACACACACACACACACACACACACACACACACACACACACACACACACACACACACGCACGCGCGCGCGCACACACCACACACACACACACACACACACACACACGCACGCACAAAAATAATACACATACACACAAATATAATGCAATTAAAATAAATAGTAATAAGGATGGTGATGATGATATAATGATGAGATGTTTAGCAAAAATAGGGGGGTATGGGAGGGGGGTAGTTTAATGTCAGGATTTATAGAATATGCAATAAGGCATAATGTATACAGATATACTGTAATCCAGTTTCAAATGCAATGATTTTATTTTGTGTTCCTTCTTCCTTCCTTATTCTTTTGTTTATTGTCCATGTCCCTGTCCATGGTTTACCCATTGTACCTTGAGCCCTGACAATTTTAAGTGGCCAAAACAAAACATTATTGTCCAGCTAGTGCTATCAAGAAGTGGTCTCTAAACTCTAAAGAATAGGTCAGTGGCCTATACTGACCCCTAACTGCTCCCCATGAGCAGGTTGATACTTTGCAAATTGGTGAATGTAATGACTGATATGTTTGCATGTGTTTTAGCCAATGTTTTTTTTTTTGTTATCAAATATTTTTATTTTCCATAATCAAAAGAAAAATGCAATTAACAGACAAACAACACAAACAATAGTAAAACAAGAAAAGTTAAAGAAAAACCCACCCACCCCCTTTCCCCGGACCAACACGGAATGTACAATAGTGCATGCCTGTGCTAGGCTGTTACCACTATATAGTGATTTCTTGAATCATAGCCTTAAGCTTATCTGCAATGTCCGACCACATATTAATGTTTTCTTCTTTTGCTCCGTGTAACCTTGCTATCGACTGCTCTAAATATACTATATCTAGAAAGGTTAAGGCCCACTGGCGAAACGTTAACGTATGAGGAGGTTTCCACCGCGTAGCTACCATCTTCTTCGCCGCCGTTACACCAGCAAAGAAGATGCGCTTGCGTATATTGTTTAGTTGCAACTGTGAGACGTCATTTAATAAAAATAAAGAAGGAGAAGATATGATATTGATACTAAAAATAGTTGAAAGTTTTGAGGCAACCATATTCCAGAATGACGACACATTTGGGCATTCCCAAACCCAGGGCCGTGCTTACCATACAGGCAAAATAGGCAGCCGCCTGGGGGCCCCTCACAGCCTGGGGGCCTCATGAGATTATTATTATTATTTTATTTTTTAACCAACATGGCCATCAGGGGGCCCCAGTTGAGCTCTCAACTGTGAGACAGAGAACAGTTGAAGTGAGGGTGAGGGTTAACATTAGCTCATTAGAATCTGAAAAGAGCGTGGCTCTCAAAGGTGTGACCAGAGAACAATGGTCCTGATTACCCAAGCGGTTCTTTTGTGTCTGTTCTGTGATGTCACGTACATTACTTTAACTTTAAGAAGGATCGATGCAGGGAATGGATACATTATTTCTAAAGTGTGTGTATATTAAAAAAAGTTTTGAGGGCCCCCATATTTATATATACATATAATATATGTGTATCAATTCCATTTCATTTTGGGGGCCCCAGATAGTTTGAAGTGGGGCCCGGGATGAGATCAATATAAAAGAAGGGTAAAAAGGGCCTTAACATGAAATGTGATGTTTAACTTGAAATACTTTCACAGGGTTTACTGGGGCTTCTTAAAGATGGCACGCATAGTTTGTATACTGTTTATTTATATTTAACATTTTGAGGGGCCCAAATATCCATTTGGGGCCTCTCAATCTCTCAAACAGAAACACCCAGGGGGCTCCATGAGTTATCGTCAAATATAAATAAACAGTAAAAAGGCCCTTAACATAGTCATGTAATGTATGTGTTTAACTTCGAATGGATATGTATAGCCTTAACCCACTGACTGTCCTGTGAGACAAACTTTGTCTTTGAAAACCACTGCAAAACATGCACTTAAAAGTTATTCTTATTCTTATTATAATTACGTTTTTTTAAAACACTATAAAAATAACACTGATTCAATTCATAGGTTTAATAGTGTATGAAACTTGAGCTGAAGTGTGTTATTTAACATGAAGCAACCATCCTTAGATGACATTTCTGCCACAGACATGCAGCTAATTACCACCTGAAAGAAGTTGGCCTGTCGCTGCAACAATGGGCTCTGATTATCTGAAAAGAGCTTTAATGTCACAAGTTACTTTAGTCTCCTTAAAAATATAAACAAGATTTATACTGTATATATTTATATTTAACGTTTTGAGGGCCCCCAAATTCATTTGGTGCCCCACCAGCTCTCAAACTCAAGCTCTCAATACCCTCATATATAAATAGTAAAAGGGCCCTTAACAAAAGGCTGTTAACATGGTCATGTAATGTAATGTTTAACTCAGTATTCTTATTCTTATTACTTTACCTGTCCTGTGTAAGTTGCTTCTGGTGAGAGAAGTTGAAGTTCATTCTTTATCTTCTATATGTCAAACATTGTGGCCATCCATAGCTGAGTGGTTAGTGAGCCTGCCAAGGGAACCAGATCCCTGGTTGTCACAGGTACGATTCCAGGCCAGGTTAGCAATGTGTTGCAGTGTCCCTGAGTAAAACACTCAACCCCTGTTTTCTCCCTCCTCCTCTTATTATTTTCTCTGGAATTCTTTTGAAAAAGTGCTAGAGTTTATAGGCTATTAAACTAGTGTTATTAAAAAAAATATATATGGGTGGGTGACGTGACGTAACGTTTTCGCTGTCCTCGGTGTCAAACATGTATAAATGAAAAATATATTTGTCAAAAACCTTCTGAATATTGTGCAGGACATTAAGCTTTATGTGAACTTACTCAAGATTAAAACATTTCATTCCTCATTTCTTCAGAATTTTCAACCAAACATGGCAAAACTCATATGGTGTGACTGTCCTGACCTTGTTTCTCAAAGTGGGAACTTGAATAAAACTAAGAAAAAGAATTGCTAAAAATCATTTGAAAATGAATTTAGGCTAAAAAAAATGTCTATTTGTGAGCCTATATCTTTTCAAAGTCAAAGCATAATGTTTTCAGTCATTTCTGATCAAAAACATTTTGTCCCCCAAACCAAAATCATTTGGTGTGACACTAGTTTGGACAAATTAAACAGGCAATTATTTGGACACCTATTGGCTAGAGAGGTCCTTCTTCTGTAAGGCTATTCAGCACTCCCAGCACAACTGCAAGACAGGTGTCTGAGGTGAGTTATGATTTTAACATTTTCATGAAATGCCATCTTGTTGAAACTTTGACAAACTCACCACTTTGGATGTCTGTTGGTGTGACACCTTTTCATTAAAAAAAGCTTAAGTTATTTGAAGTTTTGGTCATATTTCCATGTAGATCTAGGTTGCTTTGTTATAGCTAGCATGCTGTTAGCATGCTAATGTGTACATAGTAGCCTCAAGGTAAACCTAAATGCAGAAAACGTAATATGGTGTGACACTTAATCATAATGGTGTGACATGTCTGCTTGTCACGCCATATGACTTGATTGTCACACCATATGATTTATACTGTATTTAACTACAGATATAACAATAAATAACAAAGTTCCATGTTTCTTTTGTACATTTAAACATTTGTTTTAAACATTTTTACATAAAATGTAATTTAGCTTCATTCAGTGATACTTCAAATTCATCAGACAGAGCAGAAACCCCTTCACAGAAACTTTAACATATTGTTTCAATCTAAACAATATTTTCTCTTTGTCTTAAACTATACATTCCATTTTCTTTTGTCAGCTGGAAAATGAGTGCTGAGAGAACGAGAAAGTACAGGGAGAAACTAAACAATGACCCAGCAAGGAGAGAGGAGCCAAAGGGGCGAGACTGCATTTTCTACGAAGAGCAGGAGGTTGTCTGTGGCATAGCAGAACCGCAACAAGGCAGCCGGTTTGCTACCCTCACCAAATACGACTGGCTGATGTACAATACAGTCTAAATGTATAATCTAATCTGATCTAATACTTTTGTACTTTCACTCACTGGACTGGACAGTGGACAGTGTTAAGGTAGGACCCGAGACAAAACTAGCGAAAATAGCTGATCTACAAGCTCTCAACACGTTGTGCTGCGAGAGCTTGTAGATCAGCTATTTTCGGAGTTGAGCAACCCAGCACTCTTTAGCTAGTGGAGATGTGGTGTAATGTCATGATTCCTAATTACATTTGTTCAACACAAAATGCTGTGTTCAAGTTCAGGAGACTTCGGAAAAAAGCAATTTACCTGAATGCTGAGTTCTGTTTCCACTAATTGGTGTTAATAAAATGTTGCCTTGGCTCCAAGTGTGGCTATGCGCCTTATTAAGTGTGCCTATGCATAGCATGGGGACACTTATTGTTCTTGCTCATATTTATATATTTAAGTCTGTCCATGCAATTCCCCAAAAGTTTGGCACGCTACTCCTCCCACAGTTTTTGCACCACACACTCCCGCCATATGTCAAATTGATCGGCTTGCTCGGGAATGGTGTGCTATCAAGTTGCTAAGAGAAAGGTTCTATAGTTTAATTGATATTAATTTATTAGTGAATTAATTTCCCCCATTGACTTATAATGGGAATCGCATTCAATTATTTTTTTCTCGCAAACCATAGGGGCTACAGTTTCAAGACTTGGAGAGGAGGTTCATAATGATTGTAAGAATTAATCAAAAAATAATTACGTCATTTGGCCTCATGGTGGCGCTATAACAGCCCAGTTTACGTTTTGGCCTGTAACTGTTGAACCGTAGGTCGGAAAATGAAAATTCTTTTTTCCCTGGATTCCTTGGGTCATGACGCATCTCCCCATATAGGCCACGCCCATTTGCGTATGGGTAGATTTTCCGCCATCTTGAATTTTCTCCAAAACACACTTTTTGCTCCTTTTCCTACATATTTTCTTCAAATGTCTCAAAAACCGGTACACATGATCTATGAAGCCACGCGATAAACATAGTCAAAGGATATTTCGATAGTCCATACCGTTCGTTCGTAACGCGCTTCCAAAGTTAGCGGGAGGGGCCCGTTTGGCAAAAAATTGCCCTAACTCACAAACAAAAGGTCGCGTCGACACTAAATTTCAACCACAGGTTGCGGGTGGCATACTCAACAGATCCCCAAAAGCATTTCCACTTTGACTCATAGGGGGCGTCACAAACGCGCGAAACGTAACCGTTACGTGCCAGAACGCGTTTTTCAGGGGGAACGACCCTCTCAAGGGCACAAAGTATCAATGAAGTATTAAAAGTAAATGTACTCATTAAGAATATAAAAGTACTCATTATGAAGTAAAACATATTTGAGTAAAAGTACTCAAAAATACCAAAGAGTAAAAGTATTGTTAAAGTATCAAAAGTAATCATTGTGAAGTAAAAGTATATTTGAGTAAATGTACTCAAAATACCAAAGAGTATAAGTAAAAATGCCAAAGAGTAAAAGTTTTGTTAGTATTAAAATGTATTCATCATCTGATCCACAAGCCCACATGCAGCCTTGTAGATCGGCTGTTTTTATTGTTTTATTTTTTAAATTGTTTCCCCCTGACTTAGTCTTTTCTAGGATCACCTTTTAGTTGAGCTTGTACCAGTGACTGTACTGTCAATGACACTGTATACCTATGACAGTCATATATCAATAATTAGTTCATTCGTGAATGACTTCCCTGTGGAAATAAGCCAAAAACATTACTAGGATCTCCTTTTAGTTGAGCTTGTACCAAATCATGTTTATTACGTATCTATCTATCTATCTTCCTAAGTCACATGCATTCACATTGCACTGAACGAACGAACGCACGCACGCACGCACGCTGCGCAGGTCAGCTCAGCAGCTGGCTTTTTTTTTTTTTTTTTTTTTTGTAAAGCTCCAGCCAGAGTCAGGCGCCGAGGTGGGGGGACAGCACCAAGCCGGACTTGCGTGCTCAGCCCCCCACCCCCTGGAAGTGCGGTAGGCTGCTCTGTAGGTCCCCATCCATAGATGTCGCTCTACCCAAGAAATTCTCCCCCAGTGTGAGTCACCTGACACACCAGGAACTGCTGCTGCTGCACATTCAATTATTTTTCTCTCGCAAACCATAGGGGCTACAGTTTCAACACTTGGAGAGGAGGTTCATAATGATCGTAAGAATTAATCAAAAAATAATTACATCACTCGGCCTCATGGTGGCGCTATAACGGCCAACTTTACGTTTTGCCCCGTAACTCTTGAACCGTAGGTCGGAATATTAAAATTATTTTTTCCCTGGATTCCTTGGGTCAAGACGCATCTCCCGATATAGGCCACGCCCATTTACGTATGGGTAGATTTTCCGCCATCTTGAATTTTCTCCAAAACACACTTTTTGCTCCTTTTCCTACATATTTTCTTCAAATGTCTTAAAAACCGGTACACATGATCTATGAAGCCACGCGATAAACATAGTCAAAGGATATTTCGATAGTCCGTACCGTTCGTTCGTAACGCGCTTCCAAAGTTAGCGGGAGGGGCCCGTTTCGCAAACGAGAGCCATAAATAACAAACAAAAGGTCGAGTCAACACTGAATTTTAACCACGGGTTGCGGGTGGCATACTCAACGTTTCCCCAAAAGCATTTCCACTTCGACCCATAGGGGGCGTCACAAACGCGCGAAACGTAACCGTTTCGTGCCAGAACGCGTTTTTCACGGGGACCGACCCTCTCACAACGATAGCATGGGGACACTTATTGTTCTTGCTCATATTTATATATTTAAGTCTGTCCATGCAATTCCCCAAAAGTTTGGCACGCTACTCCTCCCACAGTTTTTGCACCACACACTCCCGCCATATGTCAAATTGATCGGCTTGCTCGGGAATGGTGTGCTATCAAGTTGCTAAGAGAAAGGTTCTATAGTTTAATTGATATTAATTTATTAGTGAATTAATTTCCCCCATTGACTTATAATGGGAATCGCATTCAATTATTTTTTTCTCGCAAACCATAGGGGCTACAGTTTCAAGACTTGGAGAGGAGGTTCATAATGATTGTAAGAATTAATCAAAAAATAATTACGTCATTTGGCCTCATGGTGGCGCTATAACAGCCCAGTTTACGTTTTGGCCTGTAACTGTTGAACCGTAGGTCGGAAAATGAAAATTCTTTTTTCCCTGGATTCCTTGGGTCATGACGCATCTCCCCATATAGGCCACGCCCATTTGCGTATGGGTAGATTTTCCGCCATCTTGAATTTTCTCCAAAACACACTTTTTGCTCCTTTTCCTACATATTTTCTTCAAATGTCTCAAAAACCGGTACACATGATCTATGAAGCCACGCGATAAACATAGTCAAAGGATATTTCGATAGTCCATACCGTTCGTTCGTAACGCGCTTCCAAAGTTAGCGGGAGGGGCCCGTTTGGCAAAAAATTGCCCTAACTCACAAACAAAAGGTCGCGTCGACACTAAATTTCAACCACAGGTTGCGGGTGGCATACTCAACAGATCCCCAAAAGCATTTCCACTTTGACTCATAGGGGGCGTCACAAACGCGCGAAACGTAACCGTTACGTGCCAGAACGCGTTTTTCAGGGGGAACGACCCTCTCAAGGGCACAAAGTATCAATGAAGTATTAAAAGTAAATGTACTCATTAAGAATATAAAAGTACTCATTATGAAGTAAAACATATTTGAGTAAAAGTACTCAAAAATACCAAAGAGTAAAAGTATTGTTAAAGTATCAAAAGTAATCATTGTGAAGTAAAAGTATATTTGAGTAAATGTACTCAAAATACCAAAGAGTATAAGTAAAAATGCCAAAGAGTAAAAGTTTTGTTAGTATTAAAATGTATTCATCATCTGATCCACAAGCCCACATGCAGCCTTGTAGATCGGCTGTTTTTATTGTTTTATTTTTTAAATTGTTTCCCCCTGACTTAGTCTTTTCTAGGATCACCTTTTAGTTGAGCTTGTACCAGTGACTGTACTGTCAATGACACTGTATACCTATGACAGTCATATATCAATAATTAGTTCATTCGTGAATGACTTCCCTGTGGAAATAAGCCAAAAACATTACTAGGATCTCCTTTTAGTTGAGCTTGTACCAAATCATGTTTATTACGTATCTATCTATCTATCTTCCTAAGTCACATGCATTCACATTGCACTGAACGAACGAACGCACGCACGCACGCACGCTGCGCAGGTCAGCTCAGCAGCTGGCTTTTTTTTTTTTTTTTTTTTTTGTAAAGCTCCAGCCAGAGTCAGGCGCCGAGGTGGGGGGACAGCACCAAGCCGGACTTGCGTGCTCAGCCCCCCACCCCCTGGAAGTGCGGTAGGCTGCTCTGTAGGTCCCCATCCATAGATGTCGCTCTACCCAAGAAATTCTCCCCCAGTGTGAGTCACCTGACACACCAGGAACTGCTGCTGCTGCACATTCAATTATTTTTCTCTCGCAAACCATAGGGGCTACAGTTTCAACACTTGGAGAGGAGGTTCATAATGATCGTAAGAATTAATCAAAAAATAATTACATCACTCGGCCTCATGGTGGCGCTATAACGGCCAACTTTACGTTTTGCCCCGTAACTCTTGAACCGTAGGTCGGAATATTAAAATTATTTTTTCCCTGGATTCCTTGGGTCAAGACGCATCTCCCGATATAGGCCACGCCCATTTACGTATGGGTAGATTTTCCGCCATCTTGAATTTTCTCCAAAACACACTTTTTGCTCCTTTTCCTACATATTTTCTTCAAATGTCTTAAAAACCGGTACACATGATCTATGAAGCCACGCGATAAACATAGTCAAAGGATATTTCGATAGTCCGTACCGTTCGTTCGTAACGCGCTTCCAAAGTTAGCGGGAGGGGCCCGTTTCGCAAACGAGAGCCATAAATAACAAACAAAAGGTCGAGTCAACACTGAATTTTAACCACGGGTTGCGGGTGGCATACTCAACGTTTCCCCAAAAGCATTTCCACTTCGACCCATAGGGGGCGTCACAAACGCGCGAAACGTAACCGTTTCGTGCCAGAACGCGTTTTTCACGGGGACCGACCCTCTCACAACGATAGCATGGGGACACTTATTGTTCTTGCTCATATTTATATATTTAAGTCTGTCCATGCAATTCCCCAAAAGTTTGGCACGCTACTCCTCCCACAGTTTTTGCACCACACACTCCCGCCATATGTCAAATTGATCGGCTTGCTCGGGAATGGTGTGCTATCAAGTTGCTAAGAGAAAGGTTCTATAGTTTAATTGATATTAATTTATTAGTGAATTAATTTCCCCCATTGACTTATAATGGGAATCGCATTCAATTATTTTTTTCTCGCAAACCATAGGGGCTACAGTTTCAAGACTTGGAGAGGAGGTTCATAATGATTGTAAGAATTAATCAAAAAATAATTACGTCATTTGGCCTCATGGTGGCGCTATAACAGCCCAGTTTACGTTTTGGCCTGTAACTGTTGAACCGTAGGTCGGAAAATGAAAATTCTTTTTTCCCTGGATTCCTTGGGTCATGACGCATCTCCCCATATAGGCCACGCCCATTTGCGTATGGGTAGATTTTCCGCCATCTTGAATTTTCTCCAAAACACACTTTTTGCTCCTTTTCCTACATATTTTCTTCAAATGTCTCAAAAACCGGTACACATGATCTATGAAGCCACGCGATAAACATAGTCAAAGGATATTTCGATAGTCCATACCGTTCGTTCGTAACGCGCTTCCAAAGTTAGCGGGAGGGGCCCGTTTGGCAAAAAATTGCCCTAACTCACAAACAAAAGGTCGCGTCGACACTAAATTTCAACCACAGGTTGCGGGTGGCATACTCAACAGATCCCCAAAAGCATTTCCACTTTGACTCATAGGGGGCGTCACAAACGCGCGAAACGTAACCGTTACGTGCCAGAACGCGTTTTTCAGGGGGAACGACCCTCTCAAGGGCACAAAGTATCAATGAAGTATTAAAAGTAAATGTACTCATTAAGAATATAAAAGTACTCATTATGAAGTAAAACATATTTGAGTAAAAGTACTCAAAAATACCAAAGAGTAAAAGTATTGTTAAAGTATCAAAAGTAATCATTGTGAAGTAAAAGTATATTTGAGTAAATGTACTCAAAATACCAAAGAGTATAAGTAAAAATGCCAAAGAGTAAAAGTTTTGTTAGTATTAAAATGTATTCATCATCTGATCCACAAGCCCACATGCAGCCTTGTAGATCGGCTGTTTTTATTGTTTTATTTTTTAAATTGTTTCCCCCTGACTTAGTCTTTTCTAGGATCACCTTTTAGTTGAGCTTGTACCAGTGACTGTACTGTCAATGACACTGTATACCTATGACAGTCATATATCAATAATTAGTTCATTCGTGAATGACTTCCCTGTGGAAATAAGCCAAAAACATTACTAGGATCTCCTTTTAGTTGAGCTTGTACCAAATCATGTTTATTACGTATCTATCTATCTATCTTCCTAAGTCACATGCATTCACATTGCACTGAACGAACGAACGCACGCACGCACGCACGCTGCGCAGGTCAGCTCAGCAGCTGGCTTTTTTTTTTTTTTTTTTTTTTGTAAAGCTCCAGCCAGAGTCAGGCGCCGAGGTGGGGGGACAGCACCAAGCCGGACTTGCGTGCTCAGCCCCCCACCCCCTGGAAGTGCGGTAGGCTGCTCTGTAGGTCCCCATCCATAGATGTCGCTCTACCCAAGAAATTCTCCCCCAGTGTGAGTCACCTGACACACCAGGAACTGCTGCTGCTGCACATTCAATTATTTTTCTCTCGCAAACCATAGGGGCTACAGTTTCAACACTTGGAGAGGAGGTTCATAATGATCGTAAGAATTAATCAAAAAATAATTACATCACTCGGCCTCATGGTGGCGCTATAACGGCCAACTTTACGTTTTGCCCCGTAACTCTTGAACCGTAGGTCGGAATATTAAAATTATTTTTTCCCTGGATTCCTTGGGTCAAGACGCATCTCCCGATATAGGCCACGCCCATTTACGTATGGGTAGATTTTCCGCCATCTTGAATTTTCTCCAAAACACACTTTTTGCTCCTTTTCCTACATATTTTCTTCAAATGTCTTAAAAACCGGTACACATGATCTATGAAGCCACGCGATAAACATAGTCAAAGGATATTTCGATAGTCCGTACCGTTCGTTCGTAACGCGCTTCCAAAGTTAGCGGGAGGGGCCCGTTTCGCAAACGAGAGCCATAAATAACAAACAAAAGGTCGAGTCAACACTGAATTTTAACCACGGGTTGCGGGTGGCATACTCAACGTTTCCCCAAAAGCATTTCCACTTCGACCCATAGGGGGCGTCACAAACGCGCGAAACGTAACCGTTTCGTGCCAGAACGCGTTTTTCACGGGGACCGACCCTCTCACAACGAAACACGGGCGACTTGGCGGATTGTCTCACCGTCCAAACCGCTGCACGAGGTCGCGCACTGCAGGCACACTTGTCAAAATTGACTCTGTCAATTCTAGTTAAGTGTGCCTATGCATAGCATGGGCAGACTTATTGTTATCGCTCATATTTACTTACTTAAGTCTGTCCATACTTTTCCCCAAAGTTTGGCACGCTACTCCTCCCACAGTTTTTGCACCACACACTCGCGCCATATGTCAAATCGACCGGCTTACTCGGGAATGGTGTGCTAGTAACTTGCTAAGAGAAAGGTTCTATAGTTTAATTGATATGAATTTATTAGTGAATTAATTTCCCCCATTGACTTATAATGGGAATTGCCAAAACTCACATTCAATTATTTTTCGCTCGCAAACCATAGGGGCTACAGTTTCAAGACTTGGAGAGGAGGTTCATAATGATTTCAAGGATTAAATAAAAAATAATAGTGTCGTTTGGCCTCATGGTGGCGCTATAACAGCCCACTTTACGTTTTGGCCTGTAACTGTTGAACCGTAGGTCGGAAAATGAAAATTCTTTTTTCCCTGGATTCCTTGGGTCAAGACGCATCTCCCCATATAGGCCACGCCCATTTGCGCCAGGATAGATTTTCCGCCATCTTGAATTTTCTCCAAAACACACTTTTTGCTCCTTTTCCTACATATTTTCTTCAAATGTCTTAAAAACCGGTACACATGATCTATGAAGCCACGCGATAAACATAGTCAAAGGATATTTCGATAGTCAATACCGTTCGTTCGTAACGCGCTTCCAAAGTTAGCGGGAGGGGCCCGTTTGGCAAAAAATTGCCCTAACTCACAAACAAAAGGTCGAGTCGACACTAAATTTCAACCACAGGTCGCGGGTGGCATACTCAACAGATCCCCAAAAGCATTTCCACTTCGACCCCTAGGGGGCGTCACAAACGCGCAAAAGGTAACCGTTTCGTGCCAGAACGCGTTTTTCACGGGGACCGACCCTCTCACAACGAAACGCGGACGACTCGGCGGACGGTCTCACGGTCCGAACCGCCGCACGAGGTCGCGCATTTAGCGAGCTGCAGGCACACTTGTAAAAATTGACTCTGTCAATTCTAGTTAAGTGTGCCTATGCATAGCATGGGCAGACTTATTGTTATCGCTCATATTTACTTACTTAAGTCTGTCCATACTTTTCCCCAAAGTTTGGCACGCTACTCCTCCCACAGTTTTTGCACCACACACTCGCGCCATATGTCAAATCGACCGGCTTACTCGGGAATGGTGTGCTATCAAGTTGCTAAGAGAAAGGTTCTATAGTTTAATTGATATTAATTTATTAGTGAATTAATTTTCCCCATTGACTTATAATGGGAATCGCATTCAATTATTTTTCTCTCGCAAACCATAGGGGCTACAGTTTCAAGACTTGGAGAGGAGGTTCATAATGATTGTAAGAATTAATCAAAAAATAATGACATCACTCGGCCTCATGGTGGCGCTATAACGGCCAACTTTACGTTTTGCCCCGTAACTCTTGAACCGTAGGTCGGAAAATGAAAATTATTTTTTCCCTGGATTCCTTGGGTCATGACGCATCTCCCCATATAGGCCACGCCCATTTGCGTATGGGTAGATTTTCCGCCATCTTGAATTTTCTCCAAAACACACTTTTTGCTCCTTTTCCTACATATTTTCTTCAAATGTCTTAAAAACCGGTACACATGATCTATGAAGCCACGCGATAAACATAGTCAAAGGATATTCCGATAGTTTGTACCGTTCGTTCGTAACGCGCTTCCAAAGTTAGCGGGAGGGGCCCGTTTGGCAAAAGATTGCCCTAACTCACAAACAATAGGTCGAGTCAACACTGAATTTCAACCACAGGTCGGGGGTGGCATACTCAACAGATCCCCAAAAGCATTTCCACTTCGACCCCTAGGGGGCGTCACAAACGCGCAAAAGGTAACCGTTTCGTGCCAGAACGCGTTTTTCACGGGGACCGACCCTCTCACAACGAAACGCGGACGACTCGGCGGACGGTCTCACGGTCCGAACCGCCGCATGGGGTCGCGCATTTAGCGCGCTGCAGGCACACTTGTCAAAATTGACTCTGTCAATTCTAGTTAAGTGTGCCTATGCATAGCATTGGCAACTTATTGCAATCGCTCATATTTATGTATGTATGTCCATGCTTTTCCCCAAAGTTTGGCACGCTACTCCTCCCACAGTTTTTGCACCACACACTCGCGCCATATGTCAAATCGACCGGCTTACTCGGGAATGGTGTGCTAGTAACTTGCTAAGAGAAAGGTTCTATAGTTTAATTTATATTAATTTATTAGTGAATTAAATTGTCCCCATTGACTTATAATGGGAGAAAGCAAAAATTCACATTCAATTATTTTTCTCTCGCAAACCATAGGGGCTACAGTTTCAAGACTTGGAGAGGAGGTTCATAATGATTGTAAGAATTAATCAAAAAATAATTACATCACTCGGCCTCATGGTGGCGCTATAACAGGCCACTTTACGTTTTGGCCTGTAACTGTTGAACCGTAGGTCGGAAAATTAAAATTATTTTTTCCCTGGATTCCTTGGGTCAAGACGCATCTCCCGATATAGGCCACGCCCATTTGCGCCAGGATAGATTTTCCGCCATCTTGAATTTTCTCCAAAACACACTTTTTGTTCCTTTTCCGACATATTTTCTTCAAATTGCACAAAAAACGGTACACATGATCTATGAACCCATGCAATGAACATACTCAAGGGATATTGCGATAGTCCATTACGTTTGTTCGTAACGTGCTTCCAAAGTTAGCGAAAGGGGCCCGTTTTGCAAACAATAGCCATAAATCACAAACAAAAGGTCCAGTCAACACTGAATTTCAACCACAGGTCGGGGGTGGCATACTCAACGATCCCCAAAAGCATTTCCAATTGGCCACATGGTGGCGCTATAACGGACCACTTGCCTCGTAACTCTTGAACCATAGGTCGGAGAATTAAAATTCTTTTTTCCCTGGATTCCTTGGGTCACGACGCATCTCTCCATATAGGACACGCCAATTTGCACATGGGAAGATTTTTCACCATTTCAAATTTTCTCCAAAACACACTTTTTGCTCCTTTTCCTACATATTTTCTTCAAATGTCTTAAAAACCGGTACACATGATCTATGAAGCCACGCGATAAACATAGTCAAAGGATATTTCGATAGTCCGTACCGTTCGTTCGTAACGCGCTTCCAAAGTTAGCGGGAGGGGCCCGTTTCGCAAACGATAGCCATAAATCACAAACAATAGGTCGAGTCAACACTGAATTTCAACCACAGGTCGCGGGCGGCATACTCAACGATTCCCCAAAAGCATTTCCACTTCGACCCCTAGGGGGCGTCACAAACGCGCGAAACGTAACCGTTTCGTGCCAGAACGCGTTTTTCACGGGGACCGACCCTCTCACGACGAAACGCGGACGACTCGGCGGACGGTCTCACGGTCCGAACCGCCGCACGAGGTCGCGCATTTAGCGCGCTGCAGGCACACTTGTCAAAATTGACTCTGTCAATTCTAGTTGACATTTACAAGCGCACTCTCTAAACTTCGGCACGCTACTAGTGCCGCACCATTTACGCCACCCGCGCAATATATACATCAAAACGTGCGGCTCGGCCGGGAATGGTGTGCTAGTAACTATCTTTCCGATCCGCGTTACCATGGCGACGTAATTGGCAAAAAACTATGCTTAATTTTCCCCATTGACTTATAATGGGACAATGCAAAAAGTCACATTCAAGTATTTTTCTCTCGCAAACCATAGGGGCTACAGTTTCAAACCTCGGAGAGGAGATTCATAATGATTTTAAGAATAAATCGAAAAATAATTACATCACTCTTCCTCATGGTGGCGCTATAACGGTCCACTTTACGTTTTGCCCCGTAACTCTTGAACCGTAGATCGGAAAATTAAAAATTTTTTTTCCCTGGATTCCTTGGGTCAAGACGCATCTCCCGATATAGGCCACGCCCATTTGCGTAGGGATAGATTTTCCGCCATCTTGAATTTTCTCCAAAACACACTTTTGGCTCCTTTTCCTACATATTTTCTTCAAATGTCTTAAGAACCGGTACACATGATCTCTGAAGCGACGCGATAAACATAGTCAAAGGATATTTTGATAGTCCATACCGTTCGTTCGCAACGCGCTTCCAAAGTTAGCGGGAGGGGCACGTTTTGCAAACGATAGCCATAAATCACAAACAATAGGTCGAGTCAACACTGAATTTCAACCACAGGTCGGGGGTGGCATACTCAACGGATCCCCAAAAGCATTTCCACTTCGACCCCTAGGGGGCGTCACAAACGCGCAAAACGTAACCGTTTCTTGCCAGAACGCGTTTTTCAGGGGGACCGACCCTCTCACAACGAAACGCGGACGACTCGGCGGACGGTCTCACGGTCCGAACCGCCGCACGAGGTCGTGCATTGCAGGCACACTTGTCAAAATTGACTCTGTCAATTCTAGTTAAGTGTGCCTATGCATAGCATGGGCAGACTTATTGTTATCGCTCATATTTATTTATTTATTTACTTACTTAAGTCTGTCCATACTTTTCCCCAAAGTTTGGCACGCTACTCCTCCCACAGTTTTCGCACCACACACTCGCGCCATATGTCAAATGGACCGGCTTACTCGGGAATGGTGTGCTATCAAGTTGCTAAGAGAAAGGTTCTATAGTTTAATTGATATTAATTTATTAGTGAATTAATTTTCCCCATTGACTTATAATGGGAATCGCATTCAATTATTTTTCTCTCGCAAACCATAGGGGCTACAGTTTCAAGACTTGGAGAGGAGGTACATAATGATTGTAAGAATTAATCAAAAAATAATTACATCACTCGGCCTCATGGTGGCGCTATAACGGCCAACTTTACGTTTTGCCCCGTAACTCTTGAACCGTAGGTCGGAAAATGAAAATTATTTTTTCCCTGGATTCCTTGGGTCATGACGCATCTCCCCATATAGGCCACGCCCATTTGCGTCTGGATAGATTTTCCGCCATCTTGAATTTTGTCCAAAATACACTTTTTGCTCCTTTTCCTACATATTTTCTTCAAATGTCTTAAAAACCGGTACACATGATCTATGAAGCCACGCGATAAACATAGTCAAAGGATATTTTGATAGTCCATAGCGTTTGTTCGTAACGCGCTTCCAAAGTTAGCGGGAGGGGCCCGTTTCACAAACGATAGCCATAAATCACAAACAATAAGTCGAGTCACCACCGAATTTCAACCACAGGTCGGGGGTGGCATACTCAACGAATCCCCAAAAGCATTTCCACTTCGACCCCTAGGGGGCGTCACAAACGCGCCAAACGTAACCGTTTCGTCGCAGAACGCGTTTCAGACACAGGCAATGCGATTGAGCTGTGCTGTACTTTACTGCACTGTATTGTACTGTACTGTACCGTACCGTACTGTATTGTACTCTGTCTTCTGTACTGTACTGTACTGTACTGTACTGTACTGTACTGTACTGTACTGTACCTTACTCTGCTGTAGTGTACTGTACCTTACTGTATTGTAGTGTACTGTATCTTCTGTACTGTCTGTGCTGTAGCTTACTGTGCTGTAGTGTACTGTACCTTACCGTACTGTAGTGTGCTGTACCTTACTGTATTGTAGTGTACTGTGTCTTCTGTACTGTACTGTATGGTAGTAGCGCGCTGCAGGCACACTTGTCAAAATTGACTCTGTCAATTCTAGTTAAGTGTGCCTATGCATAGCATGGGCAGACTTATTGTTATCACTCATACTTAAGCCAGACACACACACATGTATTTCCCCAAAGTTTGGCACGCTACTCCTCCCACAGTTTTTGCACCACACACTCGCGCCA
Source organism: Nannobrachium achirus (assembly GCF_963921795.1). Classification (NCBI taxonomy): domain Eukaryota; kingdom Metazoa; phylum Chordata; class Actinopteri; order Myctophiformes; family Myctophidae; genus Nannobrachium; species Nannobrachium achirus. The sequence goes on from NW_027664708.1 coordinate 133,157, forward strand.
TATGTCAAATCGATGGGCTTACGCGGGAATCGTGTGCTATCAACTTGCTAAGAGAAAGGTTCTATAGTTTAATTGATATGAATTTATTAGTGAATTAATTAACCCTTACCTGTCCCCATTGAGTTATAATGGGAATCGCATTCAATTATTTTTCTCTCGCAAACCATAGGGGCTACAGTTTCAAGACTCGGAGAGGAGGTTCATAATGATTACAAGGAATAAATAAAAAATAATAGCGTCATTTGACCTCATGGTGGCGCTATAACAGCCCAGTGTACGTTTTGGCCTGTAACTGTTGAACCGTAGGTCGGAAACTTAAACTTATTTTTTCCCCGGATTCCTTGGGCCAAGACGCATCTCCCCATATAGGCCACGCCCATTTGCGCCAGGATAGATTTTCCGCCATCTTGAATTTTCTCCGAAACACACTTTTTGCTCCTTTTCCTACATATTTTCTTCAAATGTCTTAAAAACCGGTACACGTGATCTATGAAGCCACGCGATAAACATAGTCAAAGGATATTTTGATAGTCAATACCCTTCGTTCGTAACGCGCTTCCAAAGTTAGCGGGAGGGGCCCGTTTCGCAAACAAAAGCCATAAATCACAAACAATAGGTCGAGTCAACACTGAATTTCAACCACAGGTTGGGGGTGGCATACTCAACGAATGCCCAAAAGCATTTCCACTTCGACCCCTAGGGGGCGTCACAAACGCGAGAAACGTAACCGCTTCGTGCCAGAACGCGTTTTTCACGGGGACCGACCCTCTCACAACGAAACACAGACGACTCGGAGGATGGTCTCACAGTTTGAACTGCTTGCTTCCTTACTGTAGTGTACTGTACTGTACTGTACCTTAGTGTGCTGTACTGTACTTTACTGTACTGTACTGTACTGTATGTTATTGTACTGTGCTATACCTTACTGTGCTGTACCTTACTGCACTGTACTGTACTTAACCTTACTGTGCTGTACTTTACTGCACTGTATTGTACTGTACCGTACCTGCACTGTATTGCACTGTACCGTACCTTATTGTACTGTATCTTCTGTACTGTACTGTACTGTACTGTACCGTACCTTACTGTGCTGTAGTGTACAGTACCTTACTGTATTGTAGTGTACTGTATCTTCTGTACTGTTCTGTGCTGTACCTTACTGTGCCGTAGTGTACTGTACCTTGACTTGGCGGATTGTCTCACCGTCCAAACCGCTGCACAAGGTCGCGCACTGCAGGCACACTTGTCAAAATTGACTCTGTCAATTCTAGTATTGACTTTACAAGCGCACTCTCTAAACTTCGGCACGCTACTCCTCCCACAGTTTTTGCACCACACACTCGCGCCATATGTCAAAACGACCGGCTTACTCGGGAATCGTGTGCTAGTAACTTGCTAAGAGAAAGGTTCTATAGTTTAATTGATATTAATTTATTAGTGAATTAATTTTTCCCAATTGACTTATAATGGGACAATGCAAAAAGTCACATTCAAGTATTTTTCTCTCGCAAACCATAGGGGCTACAGTTTCAAACCTCGGAGAGGAGATTCATAATGATTTTAAGAATAAATTGAAAAATAATTACACCACTCATCCTCATGGTGGCGCTATAACGGCTCACTTTACGTTTTGCCCCGTAACTCTTGAACCGTAGATCGGAAAATGAAAATTATTTTTTCCCTGGCTTCCTTGGGTCAAGACGCATCTCCCCATATAGGCCACGCCCATTTGCGTAGGGATAGATTTTCCGCCATCTTGAATTTTCTCCAAAACACACTTTTTGCAGCTTTTCCTACATATTTTCTTCAAATGTCTTAAAAACCGGTACACATGATCTATGAAGCCACGCAATAAACACAGTCAAAGGATATTTTGATAGTCCATACCGTTCGTTCGTAACGCGCTTCCAAAGTTAGCGGGAGGGGCCCGTTTGGCAAAAAATTGCCCTAACTCACAAACAAAAGGTCGCGTCGACACTAAATTTCAACCACAGGTTGCGGGTGGCATACTCAACAGATCCCCAAAAGCATTTCCACTTCGACTCATAGGGGGCGTCACAAACGCGCGAAACGTAACCGTTACGTGCCAGAACGCGTTTTTCAGGGGGAACGACCCTCTCAAGGGCACAAAGTATCAATGAAGTATTAAAAGTAAATGTACTCATTAAGAATATAAAAGTACTCATTATGAAGTAAAACATATTTGAGTAAAAGTACTCAAAAATACCAAAGAGTAAAAGTATTGTTAAAGTATCAAAAGTAATCATTGTGAAGTAAAAGTATATTTGAGTAAATGTACTCAAAATACCAAAGAGTATAAGTAAAAATGCCAAAGAGTAAAAGTATTGTTAGTATTAAAATGTATTCATCATCTGATCCACAAGCCCACATGCAGCCTTGTAGATCGGCTGTTTTTATTGTTTTATTTTTTAAATTGTTTCCCCCTGACTTAGTCTTTTCTAGGATCACCTTTTAGTTGAGCTTGTACCAGTGACTGTACTGTCAATGACACTGTATACCTATGACAGTCATATATCAATAATTAGTTCATTCGTGAATGACTTCCCTGTGGAAATAAGCCAAAAACATTACTAGGATCTCCTTTTAGTTGAGCTTGTACCAAATCATGTTTATTACGTATCTATCTATCTATCTTCCTAAGTCACATGCATTCACATTGCACTGAACGAACGAACGCACGCACGCACGCACGCTGCGCAGGTCAGCTCAGCAGCTGGCTTTTTTTTTGTTTTTGTTTTTTTGAAAAGCTCCAGCCAGAGTCAGGCGCCGAGGTGGGGGGACGGCACCAAGCCGGACTTGCGTGCTCAGGCAGCGGCCGAAGGCCGCTGCCCCCTCCCACCCCCTGGAAGTGCGGTAGGCTGGAAGCCTCTAGAACCTATCTGTAGGTCCCCATCCATAGATGTCGCTCTACCCAAGAAATTCTCCCCCAGTGTGAGTCACCTGACACACCAGGAACTGCTGCTGCTGCACATTCAATAATTTGTCTCTCGCAAACCATAGGGGCTACAGTTTCAAGACTTGGAGAGGAGGTTCATAATGATTTCAAGGATTAAATAAAAAATAATAGTGTCATTTGGCCTCATGGTGGCGCTATAACAGCCCACTTTACGTTTTGGCCTGTAACTGTTGAACCGTAGGTCGGAAAATGAAAATTCTTTTTTCCCTGGATTCCTTGGGTCAAGACGCATTTCCCGATATAGGCCACGCCCATTTGCGCCTGGAAAGATTTTCCGCCATCTTGAATTTTCTCCAAAACACACTTTTTGTTCCTTTTCCGACATATTTTCTTCAAATTGCACAAAAAACGGTACACATGATCTATGAACCCATGCAATGAACATACTCAAGGGATATTGCGATAGTCCATTACATTCGTTCGTAACGCGCTTCCAAAGTTAGCGGGAGGGGCCCGTTTTGCAAACAATAGCCATAAATCACAAACAAAAGGTCCAGTCAACACTGAATTTCAACCACAGATCGGGGGTGGCATACTCAACGATCCCCAAAAGCATTTCCAATTGGCCACATGGTGGCGCTATAACGGACCACTTGCCTCGTAACTCTTGAACCATAGGTCGGAGAATTAAAATTCTTTTTTCCCTGGATTCCTTGGGTCACGACGCATCTCTCCATATAGGACACGCCAATTTGCACATGGGAAGATTTTTCACCATTTCAAATTTTCTCCAAAACACACTTTTTGCTCCTTTTCCTACATATTTTCTTCAAATGTCTTAAAAACCGGTACACATGATCTATGAAGCCACGCGATAAACATAGTCAAAGGATATTTCGATAGTCCGTACCGTTCGTTCGTAACGCGCTTCCAAAGTTAGCGGGAGGGGCCCGTTTCGCAAACGATAGCCATAAATCACAAACAATAGGTCGAGTCAACACTGAATTTCAACCACAGGTCGCGGGCGGCATACTCAATGATTCCCCAAAAGCATTTCCACTTCGACCCCTAGGGGGCGTCACAAACGCGCGAAACGTAACCGTTTCGTGCCAGAACGCGTTTTTCACGGGGACCGACCCTCTCACGACGAAACGCGGACGACTCGGCGGACGGTCTCACGGTCCGAACCGCCGCACGAGGTCGCGCATTTAGCGTGCTGCAGGCACACTTGTCAAAATTGACTCTGTCAATTCTAGTTAAGTGTGCCTATGCATAGCATGGGCAGACTTATTGTTATCGCTCATATTTATTTACTTAAGTCTGTCCATACTTTTCCCCAAAGTTTGGCACGCTACTCCTCCCACAGTTTTCGCACCACACACTCGCGCCATATGTCAAATCGACCGGCTTACTCGGGAATGGTGTGCTATCAAGTTGCTAAGAGAAAGGTTCTATAGTTTAATTGATATTAATTTATTAGTGAATTAATTTTCCCCATTGACTTATAATGGGAATCGCATTCAATTATTTTTCTCTCGCAAACCATAGGGGCTACAGTTTCAAGACTTGGAGAGGAGGTTCATAATGATTGTAAGAATTAATCAAAAAATAATTACATCACTCGGCCTCATGGTGGCGCTATAACGGCCAACTTTACGTTTTGCCCCGTAACTCTTGAACCGTAGGTCGGAAAATGAAAATTATTTTTTCCCTGGATTCCTTGGGTCATGACGCATCTCCCCATATAGGCCACGCCCATTTGCGTATGGATAGATTTTCCGCCATCTTGAATTTTGTCCAAAACACACTTTTTGCTCCTTTTCCTACATATTTTCTTCAAATGTCTTAAAAACCGGTACACATGATCTATGAAGCCACGCGATAAACATAGTCAAAGGATATTTTGATAGTCCATAGCGTTTGTTCGTAACGCGCTTCCAAAGTTAGCGGGAGGGGCCCGTTTCACAAACGATAGCCATAAATCACAAACAATAAGTCGAGTCACCACCGAATTTCAACCACAGGTCGGGGGTGGCATACTCAACGAATCCCCAAAAGCATTTCCACTTCGACCCCTAGGGGGCGTCACAAACGCGCCAAACGTAACCGTTTCGTCGCAGAACGCGTTTCAGACACAGGCAATGCGATTGAGCTCTGCTGTACTTTACTGCACTGTATTGTACTGTACTGTACCGTACCGTACTGTATTGTACTCTGTCTTCTGTACTGTACTGTACTGTACTGTACTGTACTGTACTGTACCTTACTCTGCTGTAGTGTACTGTACCTTACTGTATTGTAGTGTACTGTATCTTCTGTACTGTCTGTGCTGTAGCTTACTGTGCTGTAGTGTACTGTACCTTACCGTACTGTAGTGTGCTGTACCTTACTGTATTGTAGTGTACTGTGTCTTCTGTACTGTACTGTATGGTAGTGTACTGTACTTTTATGGTACCGTTCTGTGCCTTACTGTAGTGAACTGTAAAAGTGTTATGGAAATTCCAGATATTATTATGTATCTGTCTATGTATACCCCAAGATTCCAATCTTTATATTATGTATCCGTCTATGTATACAGAATTAGCAAGTCTAGGCCCTGGCCCCTAAGCAGACAGTTGTTTGTCAGTTGTGGAATTGTCTGTGGTGGAAGTATAAAACATTTGGACTATAGTCGAGTCAACACTGAATTTCAACCACAGGTCGGGGGTGGCATACTCAACGGATCCCCAAAAGCATTTCCACTTCGACCCCTAGGGGGCGTCACAAACGCGCGAAACGTTACCGTTTCGTGCCGGAACGCGTTTTTCACGGGGACCGACCCTCTCACAACAAAACGCAGACGACTCGGCGGACGGTCTCACGGTCAAAAACGCTGCACGAGGTCGCGCATTTATGGAGCTGCACTGCAGGCACACTTGTCAAAATTGACCATGTCAATTCTAGTTAAGTGTGCCTATGCATAGCATTGGCAGACTTATTGCAATCGCTCATATTTATTAAGTGTGCCTATGCATAGCATGGGCAGACTTATTGTTATCACTCATACTTAAGCCAGACATGGACACACACATGTATTTCCCCAAAGTTTGGCACGCTACTCCTCCCACAGTTTTTGCACCACACACTTGCGCCATATGTCAAATCGACCGGCTTACGCGGGAATCGTGTGCTATCAACTTGCTAAGAGAAAGGTTCTATAGTTTAATTGATATGAATTTATTAAGAAATTAATTAACCCTTACCTGTCCCCATTGACTTATAATGGGAATCGCATTCAATAATTTTTCTCTCGCAAACCATAGGGGCTACAGTTTCAAGACTCAGAGAGGAGGTTCATAATGATTACAAGGAATAAATAAAAAATAATAGCGTCATTTGGCCTCATGGTGGCGCTATAACAGCCCAGTGTACGTTTTGGCCTGTAACTGTTGAACCGTAGGTCGGAAAATTAAACTTATTTTTTCCCCGGATTCCTTGGGCCAAGACGCATCTCCCCATATAGGCCACGCCCATTTGCGCCAGGATAGATTTTCCGCCATCTTGAATTTTCTCCGAAACACACTTTTTGCTCCTTTTCCTACATATTTTCTTCAAATGTCTTAAAAACCGGTACACGTGATCTATGAAGCCACCCGATAAACATAGTCAAAGGATATTTCGATAGTCTATACCGTTCATTCGTAACGTGCTTCCAAAGTTAGCGGGAGGGGCCCGTTTTGCAAACAATAGCCATAAATCACAAACAAAAGGTCCATTCAACACTGAATTTCAACCACAGTTCGGGGGTGGCATACTCAACGAATCCCAAAAAGCATTTCCACTTGGCCACATGGTGGCGCTATAACGGACCGCTTGCCTCGTAACTCTTGAACCGTAGGTCACAGAATTACAATTCTTTTTTCCCTGGATTCCTTGGGTCACGACGCATCTCTCCATATAGGATACGCCAATTTGCACATGGGAAGATTTTCCGCCATCTTGAATTTTCTCCTAAACACACTTTTTACTCCTTTTGCTACACATTTTCTTCAAATGTCTTAAAAACCGGTACACATGATCTTTAAAGCCATGCGATAAACATAGTCAAAGGATATCTCGATAATCCGTACCGTTCGTTCGTAACACGCTTCCAAAGTTAGCGGGAGGGGCCCGTTCGCTAACAATAGCCATAAATCACAAACAAAACGTCGAATCAACACTGAATTTCAACCAAAGGTCGGGGGTGGCATACTTAACGAATCCCCAAAAGCGTTTCCACTTGGCCACATGGTGGCGCTATAAAGGACCACTTGCCTCGTAACTCTTGAACCGTAGGTCGAAAAATGTAAAATCTTTTTTCCCTGGATTCCTTGGGTCGAGACGCATCTCCCCATATAGGCCCCGCCCATATGCGTCAGGATAGATTTTCCGCCATTTTGAATTTTTGCCAAAACACACTTTTTGCTCCTTTTCCTACATATTTTCTTCAAATGTCACGAAAATGGGTACACGTGATCTATGATCCCATGCAATGAACATAGTCAAGGGATATTTTGATAGTCTGTACCGTTCGTTCGTAACGCGCTTCCAAAGTTAGCGGGAGGGGCCCGTTTGGCAAAAAATTGCCCTAACTCACAAACAATAGGTCGAGTCGACACTGAATTTCAACCACAGGTCGGGGGTGGCAAACTCAACCTATCCCCAAAAGCATTTCCACTTCGACCCATAGGGGGCGTCACAAACGCGCGAAACGTAACCGTTTCGTGCCAAAACGCGTTTTCCACGGGGACCGACCCTCTCACGACGAAACGCAGGCGACTCGGCGGACGGTCCCACGGTCCAAACCGCCGCACGAGGTCGCGCATTTAGCGAGCTGCAGGCACACTTGTCAAAATTGACTCTGTCAATTCTAGTATTTAAGTCTGTCCATACTTTTCCCCAAAGTTTGGCACGCTACTCCTCCCACAGTTTTTGCACCACACACTCGCGCCATATGTCAAATCGACCGGCTTACTCGGGAATGGTGTGCTATCAAGTTGCTAAGAGAAAGGTTCTATAGTTTAATTGATATTAATTTATTAGTGAATTAATTTTCCCCATTGACTTATAATGGGAATCGCATTCAATTATTTTTCTCTCGCAAACCATAGGGGCTACAGTTTCAAGACTTGGAGAGGAGGTTCATAATGATTGTAAGAATTAATCAAAAAATAATGACATCACTCGGCCTCATGGTGGCGCTATAACGGCCAACTTTACCTTTTGCCCCGTAACTCTTGAACCGTAGGTCGGAAAATTAAACTTATTTTTTCCCCGGATTCCTTGGGCCAAGACGCATCTCCCCATATAGGCCACGCCCATTTGCGCCAGGATAGATTTTCCGCCATCTTGAATTTTCTCCGAAACACACTTTTTGCTCCTTTTCCTACATATTTTCTTCAAATGTCTTAAAAACCGGTACACGTGATCTATGAAGCCACGCGATAAACATAGTCAAAGGATATTTCGATAGTCTATACCGTTCATTCGTAACGTGCTTCCAAAGTTAGCGGGAGGGGCCCGTTTTGCAAACAATAGCCATAAATCACAAACAAAAGGTCCATTCAACACTGAATTTCAACCACAGTTCGGGGGTGGCATACTCAACGAATCCCAAAAAGCATTTCCACTTGGCCACATGGTGGCGCTATAACGGACCGCTTGCCTCGTAACTCTTGAACCGTAGGTCACAGAATTACAATTCTTTTTTCCCCGGATTCCTTGGGCCAAGACGCATCTCCCCATATAGGCCACGCCCATTTGCGCCAGGATAGATTTTCCGCCATCTTGAATTTTCTCCGAAACACACTTTTTGCTCCTTTTCCTACATATTTTCTTCAAATGTCTTAAAAACCGGTACACGTGATCTATGAAGCCACGCGATAAACATAGTCAAAGGATATTTCGATAGTCTATACCGTTCGTTCGTAACGCGCTTCCAAACTTAGCGGGAGGGGCCCGTTTCGCAAACGAGAGCCATAAATCACAAACAATAGGTCGAGTCAACACTGAATTTCAACCACAGGTCGGGGGTGGCATACTCAACGGATCCCCAAAAGCATTTCCACTTCGACCCCTAGGGGGCGTCACAAACGCGCGAAACGTAACCGTTTCGTGCCGGAACGCGTTTTTCACGGGGACCGACCCTCTCACAACAAAACGCAGACGACTCGGCGGACGGTCTCACGGTCAAAACCGCTGCACGAGGTCGCGCATTTATGGAGCTGCACTGCAGGCACACTTGTCAAAATTGACCATGTCAATTCTAGTTTATTTATGTCCATGCTTTTCCCCAAAGTTTGACACGCTACTCCTCCCACAGTTTTCGCACCACACACTCGCGCCATATGTGAAATCGACCGGCTTACTCGGGAATCGTGTGCTAGTAACTTGCTAAGAGAAAGGTTCTATAGTTTAATTGATATTAATTTATTAGTGAATTAATTTCCCCCCATTGACTTATAATGGGAATGGCAAAAACTCAAATTCAATTATTTGTCTCTCGCAAACCATAGGGGCTAGAGTTTCAAGACTTGGAGAGGAGGTTCATAATGATTTCAAGGATTAAATAAAAAATAATAGTGTCGTTTGGCCTCATGGTGGCGCTATAACAGCCCACTTTACCTTTTGGCCTGTAACTGTTGAACCGTAGGTCGGAAAATTAAAATTCTTTTTTCCCTGGATTCCTTGGGTCAAGACGCATCTCCCCATATAGGCCACGCCCATTTGCGCCAGGATAGATTTTCCGCCATCTTGAATTTTCTCCAAAACACACTTTTTGCTCCTTTTCCTACATATTTTCTTCAAATTGCACAAAAAACGGTACACATGATCTATGAACCCATGCAATGAACATACTCAAGGGATATTGCGATAGTCCATTACGTTCGTTCGTAACGCGCTTCCAAAGTTAGCGGGAGGGGCCCGTTTTGCAAACAATAGCCATAAATCACAAACAAAAGGTCCAGTCAACACTGAATTTCAACCACAGGTCGGGGGTGGCATACTCAACGATCCCCAAAAGCATTTCCAATTGGCCACATGGTGGCGCTATAACGGACCACTTGCCTCGTAACTCTTGAACCATAGGTCGGAGAATTAAAATTCTTTTTTCCCTGGATTCCTTGGGTCACGACGCATCTCTCCATATAGGACACGCCAATTTGCACATGGGAAGATTTTTCACCATTTCAAATTTTCTCCAAAACACACTTTTTGCATTTTTTCCTACATATTTTCTTCAAATGTCACAAAAATGGGTACACATGATCTACTAACCCATGCAATGAACATAGTCAAGGGATATGTCTATAGTCCATACCATTCGTTCGTAACGGGCTTCCAGAGTTAGCGGGAGGGGCCCGTTTTGCAAATAATAGCCATAAATCACAAACAAAACGTTGAGTCAGCAATGAATTTCAACCACAGGCTGCAGGTGGCTTACTCAAGGAATCCCCAAAAGCGTTTCCAATTCGACCCGTAGGGGGCGTCACAAACGCGCGAAACGTAATTGTCCCCATTGACTTATAATGGGAGAAAGCAAAAATTCACATTCAAGTATTTTTCTTTCGCAAAGCATAGGGGCTACAGTTTCAAACCTTGCAGAGGAGATTCATAATGATTTTAAGAATGAATTGAAAAATTACTACATCACACATCCTCATGGTGGCGCTATAACGGCCCACTTTACGTTTTGCCCCGTAACTCTTGAACCGTAGATCGGAAAATGAAAATTATTTTTTCCCTGGATTCCTTGGGTCAAGACGCATCTCCCGATATAGGCCACGCCCATTTGCGTAGGGATAGATTTTCCGCCATCTTGAATTTTCTCCAAAACACACTTTTTGCTCCTTTTCCTACATATTTTCTTCAAATGTCACAAAAACCGGTACACATGATCTATGAAGCCACGCGATGAACATAGTCAAAGGATATTTCGATAGTCCATACCGTTCGTTCGTAACGCGCTTCCAAAGTTAGCGGGAGTGGCACGTTTTGCAAACAACAGCCATAAATCACAAACAATAGGTCGCGGCAACACTGAATTTCAACCACAGGTCGGGGGTGGCATACTCAAGGAATCCCCAAAAGCATTTCCACTTCGACCCCTAGGGGGCGTCACAAACGCGCGAAACATAACCGTTTCGTGCCAAAACGCGTTTTTCACGGGGACCGAACCTCTCACGACGAAACGCGGACGACTCGGCGGACGGTCTCACGGTCCGAACCGCCGCACGAGGTCATGCGTTTAGCGCGCTGCAGGCACACTTGTCAAAATTGACTCTGTCAATTCTAGTTAAGTGTGCCTATGCATAGCATTGGCAGACTTATTGCAATCGCTCATATTTATTAAGTGTGCCTATGCATAGCATGGGCAGACTTATTGTTATCACTCATACTTAAGCCAGACATGGACACACACATGTATTTCCCCAAAGTTTGGCACGCTACTCCTCCCACAGTTTTTGCACCACACACTTGCGCCATATGTCAAATCGACCGGCTTACGCGGGAATCGTGTGCTATCAACTTGCTAAGAGAAAGGTTCTATAGTTTAATTGATATGAATTTATTAAGAAATTAATTAACCCTTACCTGTCCCCATTGACTTATAATGGGAATCGCATTCAATAATTTTTCTCTCGCAAACCATAGGGGCTACAGTTTCAAGAGTCAGAGAGGAGGTTCATAATGATTACAAGGAATAAATAAAAAATAATAGCGTCATTTGGCCTCATGGTGGCGCTATAACAGCCCAGTGTACGTTTTGGCCTGTAACTGTTGAACCGTAGGTCGGAAAATTAAACTTATTTTTTCCCCGGATTCCTTGGGCCAAGACGCATCTCCCCATATAGGCCACGCCCATTTGCGCCAGGATAGATTTTCCGCCATCTTGAATTTTCTCCGAAACACACTTTTTGCTCCTTTTCCTACATATTTTCTTCAAATGTCTTAAAAACCGGTACACGTGATCTATGAAGCCACGCGATAAACATAGTCAAAGGATATTTCGATAGTCTATACCGTTCATTCGTAACGTGCTTCCAAAGTTAGCGGGAGGGGCCCGTTTTGCAAACAATAGCCATAAATCACAAACAAAAGGTCCATTCAACACTGAATTTCAACCACAGTTCGGGGGTGGCATACTCAACGAATCCCAAAAAGCATTTCCACTTGGCCACATGGTGGCGCTATAACGGACCGCTTGCCTCGTAACTCTTGAACCGTAGGTCACAGAATTACAATTCTTTTTTCCCTGGATTCCTTGGGTCACGACGCATCTCTCCATATAGGATACGCCAATTTGCACATGGGAAGATTTTCCGCCATCTTGAATTTTCTCCTAAACACACTTTTTACTCCTTTTGCTACAAATTTTCTTCAAATGTCTTAAAAACCGGTACACATGATCTTTAAAGCCATGCGATAAACATAGTCAAAGGATATCTCGATAATCCGTACCGTTCGTTCGTAACACGCTTCCAAAGTTAGCGGGAGGGGCCCGTTCGCTAACAATAGCCATAAATCACAAACAATAGGTCGAGTCAACACTGAATTTCAACCACAGGTCGGGGGTGGCATACTCAACGATTCCCCAAAAGCATTTCCACTTCGACCCCTAGGGGGCGTCACAACCGCACGAAACGTAACCGCTTCGTGCCAGAACGCGTTTTTCACGGGGACCGACCCTCTCACGACGAAACGCGGACGACTCGGCGGACGGTCTCGCGGTCCGAACCGCCGCACGAGGTCGCGCATTTAGCGCGCTGCAGGCACACTTGTCAAAATTGACTCTGTCAATTCTAGTATTGACTTTACAACCGCACTCTCTAAACTTCGGCACGCTACTCCTCCCACAGTTTTTGCACCACACACTCGCGCCATATGTCAAAACGACCGGCTTACTCGGGAATCGTGTGCTAGTAACTTGCTAAGAGAAAGGTTCTATAGTTTAATTGATATTAATTTATTAGTGAATTAATTTTTCCCCATTGACTTATAATGGGACAATGCAAAAAGTCACATTCAAGTATTTTTCTCTCGCAAACCATAGGGGCTACAGTTTCAAACCTCGGAGAGGAGATTCATAATGATTTTAAGAATAAATCGAAAAATAATTACACCACTCATCCTCATGGTGGCGCTATAACGGCTCACTTTACGTTTTGCCCCGTAACTCTTGAACCGTAGATCGGAAAATGAAAATTGTTTTTTCCCTGGATTCCTTGGGTCAAGACGCATCTCCCCATATAGGCCACGCCCATTTGCGTATAGGTAGATTTTCCGCCATCTTGAATTTTCTCCAAAACACACTTTTTGCTCCTTTTCCCACATATTTTCTTCAAATGTCTTAAAAACCGGTACACATGATCTATGCAGCCACACGATAAACATAGTCAAAGGATATTTTGATAGTCCGTACCGTTCGTTCGTAACGCGCTTCCAAAGTTAGCGGGAGGGGCCCGTTTCGCAAACGATAGCCATAAATCACAAACAATAGGTCGAGTCAACACTGAATTTCAACCACAGGTCGGGGGTGGCATACTCAACGAATCCCCAAAAGCATTTCCACTTCGACCCCTAGGGGGCGTCACAAACGCGCAAAACGTAACCGCTTCGTGCCGTAACGCGTTTTTCACGGGGACCGACCCTCTCACGACGAAACGCGGACGACTCGGCGGACGGTCTCACGGTCCAAACCGCTACACGAGGTCGTGCATTGCAGGCACACTTGTCAAAATTGACCATGTCAATTCTAGTTAAGTGTGCCTATGCATAGCATGGGCAGACTTATTGTTATCGCTCATATTTATTTACTTAAGTCTGTCCATACTTTTCCCCAAAGTTTGGCACGCTACTCCTCCCACAGTTTTTGCACCACACACTCGCGCCATATGTCAAATCGACCGGCTTACTCGGGAATGGTGTGCTATCAAGTTGCTAAGAGAAAGGTTCTATAGTTTAATTGATATTAATTTATTAGTGAATTAATTTTCCCCATTGACTTATAATGGGAATCGCATTCAATTATTTTTCTCTCGCAAACCATAGGGGCTACAGTTTCAAGACTTGGAGAGGAGGTTCATAATGATTGTAAGAATTAATCAAAAAATAATGACATCACTCGGCCTCATGGTGGCGCTATAACGGCCAACTTTACGTTTTGCCCCGTAACTCTTGAACCGTAGGTCGGAAAATGAAAATTATTTTTTCCCTGGATTCCTTGGGTCATGACGCATCTCCCCATATAGGCCACGCCCATTTGCGTATGGATAGATTTTCCGCCATCTTGAATTTTGTCCAAAACACACTTTTTGCTCCTTTTCCTACATATTTTCTTCAAATGTCTTAAAAACCGGTACACATGATCTATGAAGCCACGCGATAAACATAGTCAAAGGATATTTCGATAGTTCGTACCGTTCGTTCGTAACGTGCTTCCAAAGTTAGCGGGAGGGGCAAGTTTCGCAAACGATAGCCATAAATCACAAACAATAGGTCGAGTCAACACTGAATTTCAACCACAGGTCGGGGGTGGCATACTCAACGAATCCCCAAAAGCATTTCCACTTCGACCCCTAGGGGGCGTCACAAACGCGCGAAACGTAACCGTTTCGTGCCAGAACGCGTTTTTCGAGGGGACCGACCCTCTCACAAAGACACACGGACGACTCGGCAGACTGTCTCACAGTCCGAACCGCCGCACAAGGTCGCGCATTTAGCGCGCTGCAGGCACACTTGTCAAAATTGACTCCGTCAATTCTAGTTAAGTGTGCCTATGCATAGCATGGGCAGACTTATTGTTATCACTCATACTTAAGCCAGACACACACACATGTATTTCCCCAAAGTTTGGCACGCTACTCCTCCCACAGCTTTGGCAGCACACACTCGCGCCATATGTCAAATCGACTGGCTTACTCGGGAATCGTGTGCTAGTAACTTGCTAAGAGAAAGGTTCTATAGTTTAATTGATATGAATTTATTAGTGAATTAATTAACCCTTTCCTTTCCCCATTGACTTATAATGGGAATCGCAAAAACTCACATTCAATTATTTTTCTAACGCAAACCATAGGGGCTACAGTTTCAAGACTTGGAGAGGAGGTTCATAATGATTTCAAGGATTAAATAAAAAATAATTGTGTCATTTGGCCTCATGGTGGCGCTATAACAGCCCAGTTTACGTTTTGGCCTGTAACTGTTGAACCGTAGGTCGGAAAATTTAAATTATTTTTTCCCTGGATTCCTTGGGTCATGACGCATCTCCCCATATAGGCCACGCCCATTTGCGCCAGGATAGATTTTCCGCCATCTTGAATTTTCTCCAAAACACACTTTTTGCTCATTTTCCTAAATTTTTTCTTCAAATGTCACGAAAAGCGGTATACCTGACCTATGAAGCCATGCAATGAACATACTCAAGGGATATTTTGATCGTCCGTACCGTTCGTTCGTAACGCGCTTCTAAAGTTAGCGGGATGGGCTTGTTTGGCAAACAATAGCCATAAATCACAAACAAAAGGTCCAGTCAACACTGAATTTCAACCACAGGTCGGGGGTGGCAAATTCAACGAATCCCCAAAAGCATTTCACTTGGCCACATGGTGGCGCTATAACGGACCACTTGCCTCGTAACTCTTGAACCGTAGGTCGGAGAATTAAAATTATTTTTTCCCTGGATTCCTTGGATCACGACGCATCTCTCCATATAGGCCACGCAAATTCGAACACTGCGAGATTTTTCACCATTTTGAATTTTCTCCAAAACACACTTTTTGCTCCTTTTCCTACATATTTTCTTCACATGTCACGAAAATGGGTACACATGATCTATGATACCATGCAATGAACATAGTCAAGGGATATTTTGATAGTCCATACCGTTTGTTCGTAACGGGCTTCCAAATTTAGCGGGAGGGGCCCGTTTTGCAAACAATAGCCATAAATCACAAACAAAACGTTGAGTCAACACTGAATTTCTACCACAGGTTGCGGGTGGCTTACTCAACGAATCCCCAAAAGCATTTCCAATTCGACCCGTAGGGGGCGTCACAAACGCACAAAACGTAACCGTTTTGTGCCAAAACGTAACCGTTTCGTGCCAGAACGCGTTCTTCACGGGGACCGACCCTCTCACGACGAAACGTGGACGACTCGGCGGACGGTCTCACGGTCCGAACCGCCGCACGAGGTCGGGCATCTAGCGCGCTGCAGGCACACTTGTCAAAATTGACTCTGTCAATTCTAGTGTTTTATTTACAATCACACTTTCTGAAACTTCGGCACGCTACTTGTCCTGCACCATTTACGCCACCCCCGCAATATATACATCAAAACGTGCGGCTCGGTCGGGAATGGTGTGCTAGTAACTTTCTTTCCGATCCGCCTTACAATGGCGACGTAATCGGCGAAAAACGACGCTTAATTTTCCCCATTGACTTATAATGGGACAATGCAAAAAGTCACATTCAAGTATTTTTTTCTCGCAAACGATAGGGGCTACAGTTTCAAACCTCGGAGAGGAGATTCATAATGATTTCAAGAATTAATCAAAAAATAATTACATCACTCGGTCTCATGGTGGCGCTATAACGGCCCACTTCACATTTTGCCCCGTAACTCTTGAACCGTAGATCGGAAAATGAAAATTATTTTTTCCCTGGATTCCTTGGGTCAACACGCATCTCCCCATATAGGCCACGCCCATTTGCGCCAGGATAGATTTTCCGCCATCTTGAGTTTTCTCCAAAACACACGTTTTAATCATTTTCCTACATATTTTCTTCAAATGGCACCAAAAGCGGTACACAGGATCTATGAACCCATGCAATGAACATACTCAAGGGATATTGCGATAGTCCATACCGTTCGTTCGTAACGCGCTTCTAAAGTTAACGGGAGGGGCCCGTTTCGCAAACGATAGCCATAAATCACAAACAAAAGGTCGGGTCAACACCGAATTTCAACCAAAGGTCGGGGGTGGCATACTCTACGTATCCCGTAAAGCGTTTCCACTTCCACCCGTAGGGGGCGTCACAAGCGCGCAAAACGTAACCTTTTCGGGCCAAAACGCGTTTTTCACAGGGTACGACCCTCTCGCAACGAAACGCGGACGACTCGGCGGACGGTCTCACGGTCCAAACCGCTGCACGAGGACGCGCATTCGGCGAGCTGCGCTGCAGGCACACTTGTCAAAATTGACCCTGTCAATTCTAGTGTTGAATCTACAAGCACACTTTCCCAAAGTTTGGCACGCTACTCCTCCCACAGTTTTTGCACCACACACTCGCGCCATACGTCAAATCGACCGGCTTACTCGGGAATCGTGTGCTAGTAACTTGCTAAGAGAAAGGTTCTATAGTTTAATTGATATGAATTTATTAGTGAATTAATTTTCCCCATTGACTTATAATGGGAATGGCAAAAACTCACATTCAATTATTTTCCTCTCGCAAACCATAGAGGCTACAGTTTCAAGACTTGGAGAGGAGGTTCATAATGATTTCAAGGATTAAATAAAAAATAATAGTGTCACTTGGCCTCATGGTGGCGCTATAACAGCCCAGTTTACGTTTTGGCCTGTAACTGTTGAACCGTAGGTCGGAAAATTAAAATTATTTTTTCCCTGGATTCCTTGGGTCAAGACGCATCTCTAGATATAGGCCCCGCCCATTTGCGTAGGGATAGATTTTCCGCCATCTTGAATTTACTCCAAAACACACTTTTTGCTCCTTTTCCTACATATTTTCTTCAAATGTCTTAAAAACCGGTACACATGATCTATGAAGCCACGCGATAAACACAGTCAAAGGATATTTCGATAGTCCCTACCGTTCGTTCGTAACGCGCTTCCAAAGTTAGCGGGAGGGGCACGTTTCGCAAACGATAGCCATAAATCACAAACGATAAGTCGAGTCAACACTGAATTTCAACCACAGGTGGGGGGTGGCATACTCAACGAATCCCCAAAAGCATTTCCACTTCGACCCCTAGGGGGCGTCACAAACGCGCGAAACGTAACCGTTTCGTGCCGGAACGCGTTTTTCACGGGGACCGACCCTCTCACAACGAAACGCGGACGACTCGGCGGACGGTCTCGCGGTCCAAACCGCCGCACGAGGTCGCGCATTTATGGAGCTGCACTGCAGGCACACTTGTCAAAATTGACTCTGTCAATTCTAGTATTGACTTTACAAGCGCACTCTCTAAACTTCGGCACCCTACTCCTCCCACAGTTTTTGCACCACACACTCGCGCCATATGTCAAAACGACCGGCTTACTCGGGAATCGTGTGCTAGTAACTTGCTAAGAGAAAGGTTCTATAGTTTAATTGATATTAATTTATTAGTGAATTAATTTTTCCCCATTGACTTATAATGGGACAATGCAAAAAGTCACATTCAAGTATTTTTTTCCCCGTAACTCTTGAACCGTAGATCGGAAAATGAAAATTATTTTTTCCCTGGATTCCTTGGGTCAAGACGCATCTCCGCATATAGGCCACGCCCATTTGCGTATGGATAGATTTTCCGCCATCTTGAATTTTCTCCAAAACACACTTTTTTCTCCTTTTCCTACATATTTTCTTCAAATGTCTTAAAAACCGGTACACATGATCTATGAAGCCACGCGATAAACATAGTCAAAGGATATGTCGATAGTCCGTACCGTTCGTTCGTAACGCGCTTCCAAAGTTAGCGGGAGGGGCACGTTTCGCAAACGATAGCCATAAATCACAAACAATAGGTCGAGTCGACACTGAATTTCAACCACAGGTCGGGGGTGGCATACTCAACGGATCCCCAAAAGCATTTCCACTTAGACCCCTAGGGGGCGTCATAAACGCGCGAAACGTAACCGTTTCATGCCGGAACGCGTTTTTCACGGGGACCGACCCTCTCACAACGAAACACGGGCGACTTGGCGGATTGTCTCACCGTCCAAACCGCTGCACAAGGTCGCGCACTGCAGGCACACTTGTCAAAATTGACTCTGTCAATTCTAGTTTACTTATGTCCATGGTTTTCCTCAAAGTTTGACACGCTACTCCTCCCACAGTTTTCGCACCACACACTCGCGCCATATGTGAAATCGACCGGCTTACTCGGGAATCGTGTGCTAGTAACTTGCTAAGAGAAAGGTTCTATAGTTTAATTGATATTAATTTATTAGTGAATTAATTTCCCCCCATTGACTTATAATGGGAATGGCAAAAACTCAAATTCAATTATTTGTCTCTCGCAAACCATAGGGGCTAGAGTTTCAAGACTTGGAGAGGAGGTTCATAATGATTTCAAGGATTAAATAAAAAATAATAGTGTCATTTGGCCTCATGGTGGCGCTGTAACAGCCCACTTTACGTTTTGGCCTGTAACTCTTGAACCGTAGATCGGAAAATTAAAATTCTTTTTTCCCTGGATTCCTTGGGTCATGACGCATCTCGCCATATAGGCCACGCCCATTTGCGCCAGGATAGATTTTCCGCCATCTTGAATTTTCTCCAAAACACACTTTTTGCTCATTTTCCTAAATTTTTTCTTCAAATGTCACGAAAAGCGGTATACCTGACCTATGAAGCCATGCAATGAACATACTCAAGGGATATTTTGATCGTCCGTACCGTTCGTTCGTAACGCGCTTCTAAAGTTAGCGGGATGGGCTTGTTTGGCAAACAATAGCCATAAATCACAAACAAAAGGTCCAGTCAACACTGAATTTCAACCACAGGTCGGGGGTGGCAAACTCAACGAATCCCCAAAAGCATTTCACTTGGCCACATGGTGGCGCTATAACGGACCACTTGCCTCGTAACTCTTGAACCGTAGGTCGGAGAATTAAAATTATTTTTTCCCTGGATTCCTTGGATCACGACGCATCTCTCGATATAGGCCCCGCCCATTTGCGTAGGGATAGATTTTCCGCCATCTTGAATTTTCTCCAAAACACACTTTTTGCTCCTTTTCCTACATATTTTCTTAAAATGTCTTAAAAACCGGTACACATGATCTATGAAGCCACGCGATAAACACAGTCAAAGGATATTTCGATAGTCCCTACCGTTCGTTCGTAACGCGCTTCCAAAGTTTGCGGGAGGGGCACGTTTCGCAAACGATAGCCATAAATCACAAACGATAAGTCGAGTCAACACTGAATTTCAACCACAGGTGGGGGGTGGCATACTCAACGAATCCCCAAAAGCATTTCCACTTCGACCCCTAGGGGGCGTCACAAACGCGCGAAACGTAACCGTTTCGTGCCGGAACGCGTTTTTCACGGGGACCGACCCTCTCACAACGAAACGCGGACGACTCGCCGGACGGTCTCGCGGTCCGAACCGCCGCACGAGGTCGCGCATTTATGGAGCTGCACTGCAGGCACACTTGTCAAAATTGACTCTGTCAATTCTAGTATTGACTTTACAAGCGCACTCTCTAAACTTCGGCACGCTACTCCTCCCACAGTTTTTGCACCACACACTCGCGCCATATGTCAAAACGACCGGCTTACTCGGGAATCGTGTGCTAGTAACTTGCTAAGAGAAAGGTTCTATAGTTTAATTGATATTAATTTATTAGTGAATTAATTTTTCCCCATTGACTTATAATGGGACAATGCAAAAAGTCACATTCAAGTATTTTTTTCTCGCAAACCATAAAGGCTACAGTTTCAAACCTCAGAGAGGAGATTCATAATGATTTTAAGAATAATTTGAAAAATAATTACACCACTCATCCTCATGGTGGCGCTATAACGGCTCACTTTACGTTTTGCCCCGTAACTGTTGAACCGTAGGTCGGAAAATTAAAATTCTTTTTTCCCTGGATTCCTTGGGTCAAGACGCATCTCTCGATATAGGCCGCGCCCATTTGCGTAGGGATAGATTTTCCGCCATCTTGAATTTTCTCCAAAACACACTTTTTGCTCCTTTTCCTACATATTTTCTTCAAATGTCTTAAAAACCGGTACACATGATCTATGAAGCCACGCGATAAACACAGTCAAAGGATATTTCGATAGTCCCTACCGTTCGTTCGTAACGCGCTTCCAAAGTTAGCGGGAGGGGCACGTTTCGCAAACGATAGCCATAAATCACAAACGATAAGTCGAGTCAACACTGAATTTCAACCACAGGTGGGGGGTGGCATACTCAACGAATCCCCAAAAGCATTTCCACTTCGACCCCTAGGGGGCGTCACAAACGCGCGAAACGTAACCGTTTCGTGCCGGAACGCGTTTTTCACGGGGACCAACCCTCTCACAACGAAACGCGGACGACTCGGCGGATGGTCTCGCGGTCCAAACCGCCGCACGAGGTCGCGCATTTATGGAGCTGCACTGCAGGCACACTTGTCAAAATTGACTCTGTCAATTCTAGTATTTAAGTCTGTCCATACTTTTCCCCAAAGTTTGGCACGCTACTCCTCCCACAGTTTTTCCACCACACACTCGCGCCATATGTCAAATCGACCGGCTTACTCGGGAATGGTGTGCTATCAAGTTGCTAAGAGAAAGGTTCTATAGTTTAATTGATATTAATTTATTAGTGAATTAATTTTCCCCATTGACTTATAATGGGAATCGCATTCAATTGTTTTTCTCTCGCAAACCATAGGGGCTACAGTTTCAAGACTTGGAGAGGAGGTTCATAATGATTGTAAGAATTAATCAAAAAATAATGACATCACTCGGCCTCATGGTGGCGCTATAACGGCCAACTTTACGTTTTGCCCCGTAACTCTTGAACCGTAGGTCGGAAAATGAAAATTATTTTTTCCCTGGATTCCTTGGGTCATGACGCATCTCCCCATATAGGCCACGCCCATTTGCGTATGGATAGATTTTCCGCCATCTTGAATTTTGTCCAAAACACACTTTTTGCTCCTTTTCCTACATATTTTCTTCAAATGTCTTAAAAACCGGTACACATGATCTATGAAGCCACGCGATAAACATAGTCAAAGGATATTTCGATAGTCCATACCGTTTGTTCGTAACGCGCTTCCAAAGTTAGCGGGAGGGGCCCGTTTCACAAACGATAGCCATAAATCACAAACAATAAGTCGAGTCACCACCGAATTTCAACCACAGGTCGGGGGTGGCATACTCAACGAATCCCCAAAAGCATTTCCACTTCGACCCCTAGGGGGCGTCACAAACGCGCAAAAGGTAACCGTTTCGTGCCAGAACGCGTTTTTCACGGGGACCGACCCTCTCGCGACAAAACGCGGACGACTCGGCGGACGGTCTCACGGTCCGAACCACCGCACGGGGTCGCGCATTTAGCGCGCTGCAGGCACACTTGTCAAAATTGACTCTGTCAATTCTAGTATTGACTTTACAAGCGCACTCTCTAAACTTCGGCACGCTACTCCTCCCACAGTTTTTGCACCACACACTCGCGCCATATGTCAAAACGACCGGCTTACTCGGGAATCGTGTGCTAGTAACTTGCTAAGAGAAAGGTTCTATAGTTTAATTGATATTAATTTATTAGTGAATTAATTTTTCCCCATTGACTTATAATGGGACAATGCAAAAAGTCACATTCAAGTATTTTTTTCTCGCAAACCATAAAGGCTACAGTTTCAAACCTCAGAGAGGAGATTCATAATGATTTTAAGAATAATTTGAAAAATAATTACACCACTCATCCTCATGGTGGCGCTATAACGGCTCACTTTACGTTTTGCCCCGTAACTCTTGAACCGTAGATCGGAAAATGAAAATTATTTTTTCCCTGGATTCCTTGGGTCAAGACGCATCTCCGCATATAGGCCACGCCCATTTGTGTATGGATAGATTTTCCGCCATCTTGAATTTTCTCCAAAACACACTTTTTGCTCCTTTTCCTACATATTTTCTTCAAATGTCTTAAAAACCGGTACACATGATCTATGAAGCCACGCGATAAACATAGTCAAAGGATATGTCGATAGTCCGTACCGTTCGTTCGTAACGCGCTTCCAAAGTTAGCGGGAGGGGCACGTTTCGCAAACGATAGCCATAAATCACAAACAATAGGTCGAGTCGACACTGAATTTCAACCACAGGTCGGGGGTGGCATATTCAACGGATCCCCAAAAGCATTTCCACTTAGACCCCTAGGGGGCGTCATAAACGCGCGAAACGTAACCGTTTCATGCCGGAACGCGTTTTTCACGGGGACCGACCCTCTCACAACGAAACACGGGCGACTCGGCGGATTGTCTCACCGTCCGAACCGCTGCACAAGGTCGCGCACTTCAGGCACACTTGTCAAAATTGACTCTGTCAATTCTAGTTAAGTGTGCCTATGCATAGCATGGGCAGACTTATTGTTATCACTCATACTTAAGCCAGACACACACACATGTATTTCCCCAAAGTTTGGCACGCTACTCCTCCCACAGTTTTTGCACCACACACTCGCGCCATATGTCAAATCGATGGGCTTACGCGGGAATCGTGTGCTATCAACTTGCTAAGAGAAAGGTTCTATAGTTTAATTGATATGAATTTATTAGTGAATTAATTAACCCTTACCTGTCCCCATTGAGTTATAATGGGAATCGCATTCAATTATTTTTCTCTCGCAAACCATAGGGGCTACAGTTTCAAGACTCGGAGAGGAGGTTCATAATGATTACAAGGAATAAATAAAAAATAATAGCGTCATTTGACCTCATGGTGGCGCTATAACAGCCCAGTGTACGTTTTGGCCTGTAACTGTTGAACCGTAGGTCGGAAACTTAAACTTATTTTTTCCCCGGATTCCTTGGGCCAAGACGCATCTCCCCATATAGGCCACGCCCATTTGCGCCAGGATAGATTTTCCGCCATCTTGAATTTTCTCCGAAACACACTTTTTGCTCCTTTTCCTACATATTTTCTTCAAATGTCTTAAAAACCGGTACACGTGATCTATGAAGCCACGCGATAAACATAGTCAAAGGATATTTTGATAGTCAATACCCTTCGTTCGTAACGCGCTTCCAAAGTTAGCGGGAGGGGCCCGTTTCGCAAACAAAAGCCATAAATCACAAACAATAGGTCGAGTCAACACTGAATTTCAACCACAGGTTGGGGGTGGCATACTCAACGAATGCCCAAAAGCATTTCCACTTCGACCCCTAGGGGGCGTCACAAACGCGAGAAACGTAACCGCTTCGTGCCAGAACGCGTTTTTCACGGGGACCGACCCTCTCACAACGAAACACAGACGACTCGGAGGATGGTCTCACAGTTTGAACTGCTTGCTTCCTTACTGTAGTGTACTGTACTGTACTGTACCTTAGTGTGCTGTACTGTACTTTACTGTACTGTACTGTACTGTATGTTATTGTACTGTGCTATACCTTACTGTGCTGTACCTTACTGCACTGTACTGTACTTAACCTTACTGTGCTGTACTTTACTGCACTGTATTGTACTGTACCGTACCTGCACTGTATTGCACTGTACCGTACCTTACTGTATTGTTGTACTGTATCTTCTGTACTGTACTGTACTGTACTGTACCGTACCTTACTGTGCTGTAGTGTACAGTACCTTACTGTATTGTAGTGTACTGTATCTTCTGTACTGTTCTGTGCTGTACCTTACTGTGCCGTAGTGTACTGTACCTTGACTTGGCGGATTGTCTCACCGTCCAAACCGCTGCACAAGGTCGCGCACTGCAGGCACACTTGTCAAAATTGACTCTGTCAATTCTAGTTTACTTATGTCCATGCTTTTCCTCAAAGTTTGACACGCTACTCCTCCCACAGTTTTCGCACCACACACTCGCGCCATATGTGAAATCGACCGGCTTACTCGGGAATCGTGTGCTAGTAACTTGCTAAGAGAAAGGTTCTATAGTTTAATTGATATTAATTTATTAGTGAATTAATTTCCCCCCATTGACTTATAATGGGAATGGCAAA
This sequence comes from Nannobrachium achirus, assembly GCF_963921795.1. Taxonomy (NCBI): domain Eukaryota; kingdom Metazoa; phylum Chordata; class Actinopteri; order Myctophiformes; family Myctophidae; genus Nannobrachium; species Nannobrachium achirus. The sequence continues at coordinate 157,998 of NW_027664708.1, forward strand.
AACTCAAATTCAATTATTTGTCTCTCGCAAACCATAGGGGCTAGAGTTTCAAGACTTGGAGAGGAGGTTCATAATGATTTCAAGGATTAAATAAAAAATAATAGTGTCATTTGGCCTCATGGTGGCGCTATAACAGCCCACTTTACGTTTTGGCCTGTAACTGTTGAACCGTAGGTCGGAAAATTAAAATTATTTTTTCCCTGGATTCCTTGGGTCAAGACGCATCTCCCGATATAGGCCACGCCCATTTGCGCCAGGATAGATTTTCCGCCATCTTGAATTTTCTCCAAAACACACTTTTTGTTACTTTTCCGACATATTTTCTTCAAATTGCACAAAAAACGGTACACATGATCTATGAACCCATGCAATGAACATACTCAAGGGATATTGCGATAGTCCATTACGTTCGTTCGTAACGCGCTTCCAAAGTTAGCGGGAGGGGCCCGTTTTGCAAACAATAGCCATAAATCACAAACAAAAGGTCCAGTCAACACTGAATTTCAACTACAGGTCGGGGGTGGCATACTCAACGATCCCCAAAAGCATTTCCAATTGGCCACATGGTGGCGCTATAACGGACCACTTGCCTCGTAACTCTTGAACCATAGGTCGGAGAATTAAAATTATTTTTTCCCTGGATTCCTTGGGTCACGACGCATCTCTCCATATAGGACACGCCAATTTGCACATGGGAAGATTTTTCACCATTTCAAATTTTCTCCAAAAGACACTTTTTGCTCCTTTTCCTACATATTTTCTTCAAATGTCTTAAAAACCGGTACACGTGATCTATGAAGCCATGCGATAAACATAGTCAAAGGATATTTCGATAGTCCATACCGTACCTTCGTAACGCGCTGCCAAAGTTAGCGGGAGGGGCCCGTTTCGCAAACGATAGCCATAAATCACAAACAATAGGTCGAGTCAACACTGAATTTCAACCACAGGTCGGGGGTGGCATACTCAACGAATCCCCAAAAGCATTTCCACTTCGACCCCTAGGGGGCGTCACGAACGCGCGAAACGTAACCGTTTCGTGCCGGAACGCGTTTTTCACGGGGACCGACCCTCTCACAACGAAACGCAGACAACTTGGCGGATGGTCTCACCGTCCAAACCGCTACACAAGGTCGTGCATTGCAGGCACACTTGTCAAAATTGACTCTGTCAATTCTAGTTAAGTGTGCCTATGCATAGCATGGGGACACTTATTGTTCTCGCTCATATTTATATATTTATTTAAGTCTGTCCATGCAATTCCCCAAAAGTTTGGCACGCTACTCCTCCCACAGTTTTTGCACCACACACTCGCGCCATATGTCAAATCGACCGGCTTACGCGGGAATCGTGTGCTAGTAAGTTGCTAAGAGAAAGGTTCTATAGTTTAATTGATATTAATTTATTAGTGCATTAATTTCTCCCCATTGACTTATAATGGGAATCGCAAAACTCACATTCATTTATTTTTCTCTCGCAAACCATAGGGGCTACAGTTTCAAGACTTGGTGAGGAGGTTCATAATGATTTCAAGGATTAAATGAAAAATAATAGTGTCATTTGGCCTCATGGTGGCGCTATAACAGCCCAGTTTACGTTTTGGCCTGTAACTGTTGAACCGTAGGTCGGAAAATGAAAATTCTTTTTTCCCTGGATTCGTTGGGTCATGACGCATCTCCCCATATAGGCCACGCCCATTTGCGTATGGGTAGATTTTCCGCCATCTTGAATTTTCTCCAAAACACACTTTTTGCTCCTTTTCCTACATATTTTCTTCAAATGTCTTAAAAACCGGTACACATGATCTATGAAGCCACGCGATAAACATAGTCAAAGGATATGTCGATAGTCAGTACCGTTCGTTCGTAACGCGCTTCCAAAGTTAGCGGGAGGGGCACGTTTCGCAAACGATAGCCATAAATCACAAACAATAGGTCGAGTCGGCACTGAATTTCAACCACAGGTCGGGGGTGGCATACTCAACGAATCCCCAAAAGCATTTCCACTTCGACCCCTAGGGGGCGTCACAAACGCGCGAAACGGAACCGTTTCGTGCCGGAACCGTTTCGTGCCGGAACGCGTTTTTCACGGGGACCGACCCTCTCACGACGAAACGCGGACGACTCGGCGGACGGTCTCACGGTCCAAACCGCCGCACGAGGTCGCGCGTTTAGCGCGCTGCAGGCACACTTGTCAAAATTGACTCTGTCAATTCTAGTATTGACTTTACAACCGCACTCTCTAAACTTCGGCACGCTACTCCTCCCACAGTTTTTGCACCACACACTCGCGCCATATGTCAAAACGACCGGCTTACTCGGGAATCGTGTGCTAGTAACTTGCTAAGAGAAAGGTTCTATAGTTTAATTGATATTAATTTATTAGTGAATTAATTTTTCCCCATTGACTTATAATGGGACAATGCAAAAAGTCACATTCAAGTATTTTTCTCTCGCAAACCATAGGGGCTACAGTTTCAAACCTCGGAGAGGAGATTCATAATGATTTTAAGAATAAACCGAAAAATAATTACACCACTCATCCTCATGGTGGCGCTATAACGGCTCACTTTACGTTTTGCCCCGTAACTCTTGAACCGTAGATCGGAGAATGAAAATTGTTTTTTCCCTGGATTCCTTGGGTCAAGACGCATCTCCCCATATAGGCCACGCCCATTTGCGTATGGGTAGATTTTCCGCCATCTTGAATTTTCTCCAAAACACACTTTTTGCTCCTTTTCCTACATATTTTCGTCAAATGTCTTAAAAACCGGTACACATGATCTATGAAGCCACGCGATAAACATAGTCAAAGGATATTTCGACAGTTCGTACCGTTCGTTCGTAACGCGCTTCCAAAGTTAGCGGGAGGGGCCCGTTTCGCAAACGATAGCCATAAATCACAAACAATAGGTCGAGTCAACACTGAATTTCAACCACAGGTCGGGGGTGGCATACTCAACGGATCCCCAAAAGCATTTCCACTTCGACCCCTAGGGGGCGTCACAAACGCGCGAAACGTAACCGTTTCGTGCCGGAACGCGTTTTTCACGGGGACCGACCCTCTCACAACAAAACGCAGACGACTCGGCGGACGGTCTCACGGTCAAAACCGCTGCACGAGGTCGCGCATTTATGGAGCTGCACTGCAGGCACACTTGTCAAAATTGACCATGTCAATTCTAGTTGTCTCTTTAGGATCCTTCTGCCGTGGGCCGGCAGAAGACTTAGGTGTGCGTAGCATTCCTGTGCACATCCTCATCATCCATCTACTACCAGTAACCAGTAATAAGCGACCGTTGGTCGCTTATCTCCACAAATAGGCCAAAAGTTTGTTTTACCAATTATCAAGACATACGGGCAGTTTACAGTTTGCCATGGTTACTCATTGAAGTTGAATCTCCATATATGGAGATAACCTACGCATCACACTAAGTCTGACCTCACCAGCCCATATTTGGGCATGAGCAACTTATGTTTCCATATATGGAGATATGATGACATCACACAGTCCTCAGCCGATGATGTGGCGTGATGTCATACAATACACAAACGAGCCCTACAGTATAAAGGGGCAATTCTTGCCAGGAAAGAAGCATTTCTTCGACTCAGACCTTATCGCCAGGGTTGGCTTATAGCAGCTGTCGGTAGGACCATATATGGATTCTGTTAGTGTGGATCTCCTAACAGGGCATCATCTGGGATACAATCCCTTTTATGCCCATATATGGAGATCCCTAACAGAATCCCTTTCATGCCCATATATGGAGATCCCTAACGGAATCCCTTTTATGCCCATATATGGAGATCCCTAACAGCATCCCTTTTATGCCCATATATGGAGATCACTAACAGCTAACAGAATCCCTTTTATGCCCATATATGGAGATCCCTAACAGAATCCCTTTTATGCCCATATATGGAGATCCCTAACAGAATCCCTTTTATGCCCATATATGGAGATCCCTAACAGAATCCCTTTTATGCCCAGTTGGTTGCTAGGGTAAAAAACATGGTTGCTATGGTACACAGTTGGTTGCTAGGGTAAACAGTTGGTTGCTAGGGTAAAACCATGGTTGCTAAGGTGGTTGCTAACATACACTAACAGACCAGCAACAACAGACTGTTGCCACAGCAACGTACACAAAGGTTTGTGTACACATGTGGTGTGATGTCATACTGAAGATATATGACATCACACCGTACACAAACAAAGGTGTGACGTGTGACGTGTGACCGACGGACGGACGGACGGACGGACGGACGGACGGACGGACGGACGGACGGACGGACGGACGGACGGACGGACGGACGGACGGTGGAGGTTTTGGTAGTAAACTGCTCCCTGACGGTCGCAACTACAATTCTTTCTTATCCCATGTTAAAGCTCTACAATAATATCCTGTTCAGAAATATTAAGGCCATGTTATCCTGGGTAATTGTTTAATCAATCAGTAAAGTTCAGTACTCACTAATAGGTAGGTTAAAACACAGTTTGCTTTTGACACATGAAGATATGATCATACGGTGTGACACTAAATCATTTGGTGTGACATTCCAAATAGTGAAAAATCATACCTTTATTAATGATTAAACCAAAAAAATGTTTATGGATTACATAGAGAATATTATCAGGAAGAGTCACAAATATTTGTGTAATTTTAGAGAAAGTTTTGACAGAATACATTTAAAATATGTTGCAAGATCATGAACATGGGCCTCACACAGAGTGTCGATTATGAAAAAAATATACAGATATAATTAATTTTCAAAAAACTATAGTGGATCACTGGTTAGTTGCGACCGTCAGGGAGCAGTTTACTATGAAAACCTCCACCGGCCGTCCGTCCGTCGGTCGGTCGGTCGGTCGGTCACACGTCACACGTCACACCTTTGCCCTGCTCATATCTCCGCATCAGTATATAGGGCTTGTTTGTTTATTGTATGACATCACGCCACATCATCAGCTGTGGACTCTGTGATGTCATCGTATCGCATCAGTATATAGGGCTTGTTTGTTTATTGTATGACATCACGCCACATCATCAGCTGTGGACTCTGTGATGTCATCGTATCTCCATATATGGCCATCTCCGTATATGGAGATATAAGTCGTCCATGCCCAAGTATGGGCTGGTGAGGTCAGACTTTGTGTGATGCGTAGGTTATCTCCATATATGGAGATTCAACATTCCAGGCAATGCTCTCTTCCCTGGTGAGAATTGCCCCTTTATATAGGGCTTGTTTGTGTATTGTATGACATCACGCCACATCATCAGCTGTGGACTCTGTGATGTCATCGTATCTCCATATATGGCCATCTCCGTATATGGAGATATAAGTCGTCCATGCCCAAGTATGGGCTGGTGAGGTCAGACTTTGTGTGATGCGTAGGTTATCTCCATATATGGAGATTCAACATTCCAGGTGTAACTATGGCTACCCGTATGACGTGAGAGGTGGAGGTTGTGATATTTGTGGAGATAAGCGACCAACGGTCGCTTATCTCCCGATTAGGGAGTCTTACTGGTTATGATAAAGGACTTTGATAAAGTGAGTAACTTAAGAAAGATGTACTCCATTTTCATTTTATGAACAATTATTTTCATGTCACACCATATGACGATTTTAGGCACAAGTACAACAAACTGCTGAATAAAGTCTGATTCCAATAAAATATCTAAAAACAAAATGTATTTCCATAAGGTTGAGAGTGAGTAGAACAAAAGTAAATAACTTTTATGCCTGCAATTTAACGTTTTTTTAAAAACACATTTTTTGGGGCGTCACGTCACTGACCCATATATATATTTTCAAATAATTAAAAGCTAAAATATAGGAAACAAAACATAAGGGAGTATTTATTCGCGACCCCTAGAAATTGGTCCGCGACCCGCATATGGCTCCCGACCCAGGGGCCTCAAACTGGGGTTTGCCTGGGGCCTCCAAATCGCTAAGCACGGCCCTGCCCAAACCATGTGAAGGAAGGTACCAATACTATTTGAGGCGCAGAGAGTGCAGTTGGGATTATTCAAAATCCTCATAGCACATAGTCTGCGGGGAGTTAAATAAGTCCGATGAACAAAATTTAAATGAATTTGTTGATGGTCTGGATTTCTAGAAGATAGCCTAATGTTAGACCATACTGTGTCCCAACAAAAGTCAGGGTCCAAATTTGGTACATCATTCCTCCAAACAGTATCAACAGATAGGGGCCCATAACTACAGTCTAATAAAAAACCATAGAGGGTGGAAACCAAACCTCTTGTTCTGTTACCATCACAGATAAACTCATGGAAGGGGTGCAATCTAAGGGGAGCTTGCCATGGGACCCCATAGTTGTTTTAGCCAATGTTAAAGCCACTACAGTGTTTATAATGTGTTGAAAATGTGGAATTCTTTAAAAGTATTAATCATTTGTGTGTGTGTGTGTGTGTGTGTGTGTGTGTGTGTGTGTGTGTGTGTGTGTGTGTGTGTGTGTGTGTGTGTGTTTGTGTTTGTGTGCGTGCGTACGTACACATGTGCCTGTGGCATGACTTCATTTCTGTGTGTGTGTGTGTGTGTGTGTGTGTGCGCGCGTGCGTGCGTGCGTGCGTGTGTGTGTGTGTGTGCTTGCGTTTGTGCTGGGGGGGGGGGGGGGGGGGGGGGGCGGGGCCGGGTGGGGTTTACAGTCTCCAGACTTCCTGACTCTTGTCGAGTCGAACACTTGTGAACGCAGCATTCGCTCTTTTGTGTCTAAGCACTCTGCTCTCCAACCACAAGGTTCAAATGACCCTACTGGCTGCCTGCAGTCTGCCGCAGGGTTGGCGAGTAATCCCCAGCCTGGCCTGTCAGAGGCGAAGAAAAATCCATTAAAATCTCAAGCTGATCAAAAACAAGCCAAAGCCAGGACACCATGTGCACTCATTTAGGGCCTATTGATGACTGGTGATCATTGTAGGGTAGCTTAATACATGCAATTGACTTACTGCCAACAGTGGCTATTCAAAGGAGGTTTTTTAACAGAAAAATAGAGCTGCAAGTTTTTACTTCTTTTCTTTTTTTGGGTGGGGGGGTTGGTTTTGTTGGGAGGGGGGGGGGGGGTGTTCTGCTTGGCTGATGCAGGACCTCAAGGCTATACCAGAGCTGTCAGCGCATTTCTTCAATCTGACCGTCAGTACCCCGCATGCCATATGGTTTTGATTCCCGGCTAAATGTAAGATTGTTGAGAACTATTGTTTTGAGATCATTGATCCCGAATTGCAAGTGATAATGTGGCCACGTTGAAAGGTTGCGGTGCAAGGCGTTCTCATGCCACGAACATGCAAATGCTCGCAGTGAAACAGAGACGCAGGCACCAGCGCTTGCCACATTTTGCCACCAGTGTGCCCGTGGCTCTGTTCAGATTTCCTTAAGGAGGGCAGATACGTCGCATTCAATCACAGTGAAAAGACTGAGATGGTAAATCTATGCCAGTATGGAAGACTGTACATCACCATTATGCATGTGCGCGTCCTACAGTACCCATTCTGTATGCACAAGACCTTGACTGAGTATATGGTGCATTATATACTATATGGTGACGTGAACGTGTGTACGTGCATGTGTGCGTGGACTTGGAGTCTGACATGTTGTCATATCACATTATGTTTTTATAACCGAGAATGACAGTTCGGACTGAAATTTCCAAATCAATCATTTTCTCGTCTGTAACAAGACCTGAATGTTTGAACAGATGTTTAATAACCCCAATAATTAGCAATTAATCTAAGTTCACACTTTAGCTCTGAATGCACTGAAAAACAGGGCGGTTTTGCCACAAGCCCTCTCTGTGCATTCTAGTATGATATTTATAATTGCTACCAATTACTGTTTACTGTGTTGCCTCAGGAGGACAGACCAGAGCTGATGAGCCAAGCACCTCTAATTGTGATGCTTGTGCTTATTAATTAACATCACACATTACAGCCGAGCTGTAACTATTGTAAAATTCAGCATTCCGGTAAAAAAGGGGTAAAAAAAGGGAGGGAAAAACACAAATATTTATGGAATTATTGTTTTAACTTGATAGTCAGCAACAGTTCCTCATTACAGAGTTCATGTCATGCAGATTATAAACTGGATTCAAACGCACAACAACACCAGAGCTCTATCCATTGAGTCACATTAGACACAGAAATGACTTTTAACCACTTAAACCCCCCATATCCATATTCTTGATTAGCCAAGAATAGCAGATCTACAAGCTCACGACGTGATGAGTTGTGAGCTTGTTGATCTGCTATTTTTGGTGAAGGGATTTTGTGTAGAGGGGAAAAAGCAGTACACTAGAGCAGTGGTTCTCAACCTTTTCAGGCCGCGACCCCAAAAATAATCTTATTTTGAACACCCTGCACAAGCACTTGGAATTGTAGGCGTTGGCATTACATTTAGTTTGACTCCATCTATTATAATAGCCGATCTAGATCTGCCATTTTCATAATGTATGACTCATTTGACAATTTGATCAATGTTGGACCAGAGGTAATACAAAGGTCTTTAAAGTCCTTATAATTGTCACTTTAGAATCGTGCAGATTGTATACACTTGTGTATGTTGTTCTGTTTACTGTTGAGTGTGAAAACAATGTTAACATTTAGCTTAACTAAACATCTGGGGAGTGGAGACCCCCCCAAAATAATTTGGGGACCCCTCTGGGTGTCCCGACCCACAGGTTGAGAACCAT